>NC_051088.1:21366692-21666692 GCF_901709675.1 Syngnathus acus | reverse complement strand
TTACTGTCAAATATAATTTAGGTATAAGATAAATTAGTTAAATATACTTTATTTATTTATTTATTTATTTATTTATTTATTTATTTATTTATTTATTTATTTCAAATTGTGTATTTAACTTTTGGAAATTCAATTATTAAAAAAGTGAGCAGTTAAAATTTTGGTTTAGTCCTTATAGTCCAAAATATATACGGTAAAAAATCTCTTTTTTAATCAATTGGAATTTTCATTACCATATATTTCGGACTATAAGGCGCACCTCAAATACTATATTTTCTCAAAAATGCACCTTATAATCAGGATATCGAAGTTGAATAAAGTTGTCACTTATTTGCTTTATTTCCCTTAATGCGCCTCATAACCCGATGAGCCTTACACATGCAAATTTCCCAAGATCGACAAGAGCGCCTTCCGTAAAAGCCCGACTCCAGTGCAATAACAATACATTTGCAATCTGATACAAAACTTGCAAGCACCCCATGTAAGAAATATTCTCTTCCAAACAATCTAAAAATGAATGAGGCCACTGTTTTCGTGTGTGTGTGCCCATCCAACAGGAAGCACACAGCGACCCGAGGCCAGCGTTCAGACAACAGCAGATGTCATTCCTTTACCCCGCTCCTGAGTTCATAATTATCTTATTGCATTTTGCCGTTTGCCGTGCTCGCGTGGTCTGAAGGGAATCCATTTGAAGAGAAAAGCCTGTAATTAAGTGTACTGCTTTGCCCTCTCGCTAAGCTAATGGCTTTATTTTGACAGTGTTAATTGTCATAATTGTCAGAAGGCTACCTCTGACACTCGGTGAGGAACCGTTGTGTGCTGATGAAAGTGTTGTCATACATACTTCATCCCCAACCGTTAATGCGGCCGACGTCTTTCCAGCCTCTCGCTGAGCCTTATGGGACGTCGCAGCCTCGCCTTTCTAATTGCCTCTAATGAAACGCCGGCTAGGGAGGTGATCCGCTCCTATTTAGATCTCACTCTTTTCAAAACGGACAGAAAGACAAATGGAGCCAAATGGAGAGGAGACGGAAAAGGGGGGTGAAACGCGGCGAACCACCTCAATGGTCACGAAAAGACAGAAAAGGGAAGGGCGATAAATAGCACCCGAGGAACAATGGAATCTTTTTCCATTTCGCCTCGTCACTAATGCACTCAAATCGTTTTGATTGCGGCATTTTGACACCCGATGCGACAGTACTTGAGTTTTCACAGCAGATGGTGCTATTCAAGGTCTGGTGACTTGTGCCAACTCGGCCTTGTTTCTCAGAATAACTCAAAGACGGACGAGAAAGGCGGGAGGGGGGCTGTGTAGCATTGTATGCTAGCAAACGGACAGTATGATTTCTCAAGACAACCCAGAGGAAGAATAATCCTAGCACAATTATTGCAACAACAACAACAAGCGGGTCACAGAACCCGTAGATGTGAACATGTAACCCGATAGATAGTTTAGATACCGCCAGTTCAAAGGCATTTTGATGACTGAGCGTGTGTGCGCGCACGCTAGTAAATAGCGACAGGATTATCCGGCAGAGGGAAAATGCAGCAGAAAGGAGCCGTCGATGGAGAGCGGCTCCTCTGAGAGCGAGCGAGTGCTTCTCTCCTCAGCTCAGGTCCAGATAAGAGAATTACGGCGCGACAAGGAGAGTTGACAGAGCTCGCTATAAGTCTATTAGCAAGTTCATTAGAAACAAAGATCACGTTGATAAGACAAAAGCCTCTTTAGCGAGTAAATAAGTATCCTTCACAGCTCTGCTTTTGTTTTTTTGTTTTTGTTTTTTTATTTTAAAGACATTCCGAACCTGACTGAGCCCTAATTGTTCTTTAAATGAGGACAAGCCGAACAAGAAAATCACCAGCAAGGTTTGTTTCTTCCCCCCACCCCCTCACTGTCTTTTTTGAAATATTGATAAATATGGTGGAATCTCAATTAGGCGTCGGGTATGAATGCAGATATTAAAAATGTGGTCAAGAATCTAATTAGCTGGGTGTAATTAAACAGTCGCACGCAGGGTCATTAATCTTTCCCGTGGACCTTTGATGTTTTGCATACTGTCTTGCAAGTCATTAATAAAATTCATAACACTTTTCTTTGTGGTGTTTTATCATGGCCGCCCCCCCACTCTCTTCCTTCCATGTACCCCCCCCCCCCCCCTCATCATCTTCGGCTCCTTGGGAGATGGCCCAACGCAAGTGTCAACACATCACAAGGGCCTCTCCTCTCGAGTTAATTTACTTTTTGTGCATATTACATTTTAAAGTTGCACGCACCGCGGCCCCTCCACCACCACCTCTCCTCTTTTTCTTTCCCTTTTCCACCCTCTCCTTTTTTTTTTTGAGAGCACAATTACAGCGGCAGATCAAATTAAATTCTTCTGCAAGCACAGCTCATTTGGAGTGTAAAACATTCCTCGGCAGTGTGCAGCCGAGTGTGCGGCATGTCAGCGCCTCGCAAGACGGTGAGGGAAAGAAAACTGAATTGTGTGGCCCATTGTGTCCCCCGTAATTAAATCCCTACAATCAGTCCATCTTAAATCACTGCCAACATAAATATGAAAAGGCGGCAGGATGAGTTTGAGTACTTACGTGACCGTCAACACAACGGACTAATATATGTTATGGAAATGGGACTCAGATTAGAATGCAAAATGAAAGAAGAATAGTATTCAAGTGTACTTTAATGAACAAATATTTGTGACCAAAACCGAGGCGAGGATTTACGCGGCGGCCGGCCAGTGTGCGGTCGTCGGTGAGTGACATTAATGCGTAGCTATCACGGCGAGTGTCTAAGTGTTGCCGAACCCCGGGGAGGACAAATTCTCGTCAAACGCTGACAGCGGAGAGTCGCCGGGAACAAAACAAAATGCATTACCGAGCGCATCGACTCAAACAAACCCAAACAAACGTTTTTACAATTTGTTTTGGAGGCCTGCCGCACAAATGGAGTGTGTGTTTATTAACGTCGGCTGAGAGGCATTTACGAGCCGCGGTTTGACAACACTTAACTAAGGTTACTTTTTTGACGTTATTTTCCACAAAATCCTTGACCACCAAAATAAAACGTCGACTGAAATTTACCATCGTCGTTTAGCTGTTTTGATGCTAACATTGCTATTAGTCTGAAAAGCATTTTCCTAATAAAAGTATTAATTAAAAAAGTTAAAATAATTATATATCATTTAATTTAATAATAATTTCCTTTTCCCAAAAAGTTATTATTTTTTTTTATTTCTCTTTTGGACTATTCACGTTCACTGGAGGAGGCTTTGACAAGGTTTAGCTCCAATTAAGCTTGTGTGCACAAATGTAGCAGATGGAGAAGGAGGGAGGTGGGGGGGAACCAAACTTCCATATTATACTCTGGCTCAGAGGTTTCTCTCCGTTTGCCCCAGTCAAGAGAAATTTGGATGAGCTGGCAAACAGCGCGCCTAATTAGTGGAGGAATTCTTCGAAAACACACTCTGTCTCCATTCCTCACACACAAACACCGGATATATTTTTAGCACACTTGCTTTTAATACGGAAACTTTTTACTTCTTCTTCTACAAACACATTTTCAGTTAGGAAATGTCTCCATAAATTCTATACTGTCTTTATTATTATTAATTTTTTTGTCATAGCGTTGGTCGTTATTTGTTCGGAAACAATGGATGGTTCCAAGCGTGGTGCCAGCTCCTCCCCTTCCGGCTCTCAGGCGAGGTCAGATGAGGAGCAGCTGGGCACGGGAGACGCACCCCCTTGCAATCTGCAGCTATTATATCATTTCCTCTTCTGCTTCCTATGGACTTTGGATGCCAAAAGAGAGGGAGGTGGTGGTGGTGGGGGGGGGACTCCCCATTAGTTATAATGGAAATTCAGTGAATAGGATTGAAATTGGTGGTGAGGTGCCAGTTGGTTGAGCTTTGTTGAGTATACACAACTGTTTGCTTTGTTACTTTAGTTTCAATTTTATTTCAATACTAAACACAAGTAAAGCCAGTTTTGAGCTCGCTCAATGAAGACAACTCAGAGCAAGAATATTTGAAAAGGAAGTGCTAAATATAAAGTGCCGAGAAAGGCTTTTTTTTTTTTTTTGCCCACCTGATAAAACGACAATTGTAGCCGTCTGGGTAGATAAACGTATTTGGAATGCGAGCACAATGGTTGAGGTGCTTATGTTAATCCAGTCACTTTTTTTTTTTTTTTTAAAACGCCAGCAAATAAGATAAGCTGCTTGCTCAAGGTAGCCGAGTGGGAAGGCGAGGCCCCTTCCAACTTTGTGTTGGGGCATTATTTCGATCATTCGCAGCCACCCCAATGATCTGGTACTCCGGCCTCTGCGGGAAGAGGCAACAAGCAAGCAGACGCCGTTTTAAACAGCAGGAAGTGGCTCATTGGTCCGTCCGGGACTCGGTGGGTCGAGTTTATTTAATCTCAGTGATTAAATGAGCAAATCATATTCCAGCAGCTCTCTTTAATTGGTTCCCCGTTCTGTTGCGGTTTATGTAACATTTCAAACCGTTTTAACCCTTCAGAGGCAATATTTGGAATTCACAGCTTCGACTCTTATTTATTGAAGAAAAATGAAAGATTTGATTGACTGAAAAAAAATTCTGGATCTTTCTACTTTAATAGAAAATGTATTTCTTGTAGAATGTTTTTAATTTTTTTATGAGCCTCATGTAAATAGTGAGATCTGATTCGTGAAATGACTCATGATACTTTTTGAACTTTTGGAAAATTTGTATGGAAAGACAAAAATCAATACGGGAGTATATGAAATAAAAAATAATAAAAATTAAAAATAAAATATATAAAAATATCGTGTTATAATATATAATAAAATAATAAAAAATAAAATAAAATGTTATTTTGTGTTTTTTTAAAACAATGAAGCATACGCAAGTCAACTGTTGTTCTTCGACTGCTCTCAGCTGTGCGACGTTCTCACCTTGTTTGGCGGAAACTTATGTAACAGCGGCGGGGATCATTTGTGAAGTGCTTTGAGCTTGCTCTGTCTTGATTTTTCTTCTTGTAATGTTTTGGGAACCCGGGAGAGCGGCTCCCCTGGGGACGCGTGGGAACCGAGCGTGGCGCCAGCCTGCCAGCCTGCCAGGTATTTCCTCTCACAAAGAGTGTTTGTTTTATTTTTTTAACATTTTTCTACATCTTACCTCCCCATCCGTCTCCCTCGCCTCTTCACTCTGAGATTGGTTGCAGGGGGATTTTATGATGATTTGATTCACAAGCTGCATCATTAAAGGACCCGCTTAACAAAGGCAGCTAATGAAAAGGCACAATGTTGCTGATTAGACAAAACGTCCGCAAAGCACCGTTTTACCTGACAACACCTGTCCTCTCACATTTCCAGCCGCTTAATTGGCCCGTCGTTTCATTTCGGAATGAAGAGCAATCTGCCCCGGCAGACATTTTATCTTTTGTATTCACGCTCAGATAGGATGAATATGCTCATCATCGCCACACGTCGAACCCGGAGGACCGTCCGGCAGGTCACGTACTGTCAAAGCGTGGCCGTCTCACATTCCAATTTTTAGTTCACGTGAATTCACACCTGGGACGAACGCAGCCGGCCAGGCCTCGGCAATTTGCGAGCATCCAAGCATTCACTCCGTGACTCATATTTTACCAATGACAGCTTTTATTTGGCAAACTGGATTGAATTTGCTTCGAGCTCCTCGCGCTCTCACTTATTTGAAGTCATATTTTGCACGGCATCGTGGCAGCTTTTAAGCAAGTTTGGTCCACACTTGTTACGCGGCAAACCCGTTTTCATCGGGCGGCTTGCTATGGAAACCTTTTGAACGACGCAGTCGTGCATTTCCACGCCGGATTGGCAACCTGTAAAGTGCTTCTGAAAAGCCCTCGAAATGAAGGAGCCTGAAGATAAGCGTCGACTTGTCGAAAAACATAATTATATTGCTCCGGCCATTGAAAGGGATGCGCTTAACCTGCGATTCATGCATGGCAAGAAGTTGTCTCTCCCAAAAAAAAAAAAAAAAAGAAATTGCAGAGGTAAGACGCCTTGAATAGTCGAGCCGGGTCATAGAATAATTTGATTCCCGCAGGCAATTTCATCAGAGAAAAAGGATTATATCTTGACTTTTTCTTCTCTCCTAGGATGAGGAAAGGTCTGAAATGATGAAAATCATGTGAATAACTCCAGAAAAGGCAAATGTTTTTGTGCGTAGAACTTTTCCTGCGTTTGATTCGAAATGGTCATCGGGTCGGAATCGCTCCACAAGAGGTAAACGTCCGCTCGGTTTGTTTGTATTAATTCACAATGACTCGATTTGACTCAGCGGGAAAAGGCCCAGATGCGTATCGCCGCTTTTAGAATATCGAGGCTTTTTTTTTTTAAACCCGATAACAATTTTCGTAAAAATCAGGCTTTTATCAGAAAACATCCGAGATTGTCACACAGGCTTGAATGCTATCGACTCTGCCGTTTACTGCGTCCGCTTCCGTCCATTTTTAGCGCAAAGGTAAACAAACACCACGTTTCCCACCGCAGGAGATCCCTTTTTTTTTTTTCTTCTCAATTCCTTGAACTACTTTTACCCCTCAACGTCTCAAACAAGCATGATGGAATCAATCAGGTCGTCCTTTATTCCTCACAATTGTTCTGCGGGGGCAAAGATGCGATGATTCCCCTTTTGAAGTACGTTTTAGTTCTGTCAACGAGATATTATTGGCAGCGTCTGGTTACCATGACTTGGAGCGAGATGTGAAAGATCAGAGCCACATCTACCCTGGCGGGATTTTCCAAGCCCGTCGGGATTCCAAATCGAGGTTAACCTCCATAGCTGTCACCTTCATCTGTCCCCTCCCCTCCCTAAGCGCTGCTGGTGCCAGACAGTTTCAGCTGAAGCCACCTAAGTTTGCCAAAGTGCACTTTGCGCCTGATCAAAGTCACAAAAGTCTTTTCGGTGGCCTCCGCCGCCGCGTGCGAAGTACGATAACGTTGCTCGGGTGCTTTGCGGACCGCCTTGTTTGTCTCCCACTCTTGCAGTCAGGGACCATCAGAGTCCAACTGCTCTTCTCAAATTGTAATTAAAATTGAATAATTATTTCTCAGCGGTCACGTTACAAACAAACTGACAGCTCTCTGTTCTTTTTTTTTTTTGCCGCCCGGTTAAGGCCCCGCAATTGAAATCCCCCTGGTGGTGGTTGTTGCAGTGGCTGACACTTCTTGGGTTTATTATCTTTGTCTCCAGCCTTGGCCCTTCATCCCCACACTGCCGCCGCTGGCACGGGCCCGGGCTCTGTTCGCCACTCGGCTTTCGCCCTCCACATAAAAGCGGCTGCCTGCTGAGAGATCCGACCACATGGTCCCGAACTGCACCTTTTCACTCGGCAAACTTTCCTGACCTAATTAGCGGCAAATTAAAACGGACAGAACACATCCATTATTCATTTCTTGGGTTGGACTTGTGAACTAGACATCGGGCCAAAAAGTGTGAGAGGCCCTCTGGTGTCAGCTCGCCTTAACTACCGCTCCGTTTGTAACAACACCGTGCAAGTTAATGAGCCGCATGTTGTTTTCCGTCGGGCACGCTCTGTCTGCCTGCGGATTTGGACGGGCGGCTTTTTCTCCTACGAGTCATTTTTAGGGAAACGGGAAACCTGGATTTAATAGTCAATCAGTGTGTTTGCGCAAAAACGGACTAATTGATTATTTATGCTGAAGATTCGCGTGATAGGGAGGAGCCGCGAGAAACACAAATCCAAAGCAGACGTCAAGTGGAGTCGGAGAGTGAAGGTCGGGAGAGTTTTGGCAGACTGTTGATCAAGCTAATTAAAAGCTTTCCACTTTGGACTCAAATATGAATACGGGTGACCGCATGCTGAAAAAAAAAAGGGTTTGTGCTTAATTGATGGTTCGGAACATTTTACAGTAAATTGGCAGCTGAGGTGAAAAGTTACTTTGTGAACTCAATGAGTGGATGCAGTGGAAATTTTAAGAAAAAAATATATTCTTAAAATAAGCCAAATTATCTGCCAACAGAACAAGAAAGTTTGACTTGACAAGATTTCGAAAAATAAGGAAATAATACTACGCCCATATTTACAGCAGTCTTGAAATGAGTATTTCTAAACAAGTCATATAATATTAAAATCTTCAAATATTCAAATTATGAAACCAGGTTCTTGTTTTTGGACAATCATCTTAAAATGTGTTTGTGTTAAGCCTCATAGTACTGGGAACTAGCTTTTAATACTCAATGACAAGACTATAAAATCAAATAGTAATCGGTATGAGGCTTCAGGTTCCGAGCTACAACGTTCCCAAAGTTGTCAAACGCGTGGCGGCGTTCAAATGCGGCTCACAATCCGAGCGAGGAGGAGAGCTACTGGGCGCGATACGTAAAGGAGTCGAGATCAACCGTGCAGTCATGTCGTAGCCCGCGGCGACGCGCTGCAGACGGAACAAAAGCCGCGCCTGCCGATTGTCAGGAGGCAGCCATAATGATAGCTTTGCAAGGAGGCGAGAAGGCCGACATCAAGGACATCAACGGCGCGCTTTCAAGGCGAGAAGGCCACCGGGGGCCAAGATGGCCGTCGCGTGGCCCCCAGTCACTCACCGTCTGATGGCGGCGGCAGGTAACAAAGCAAATTGCAGCAACCAACATGCTACTGCTTTGAAATGAATACGTCCAGTTTGAGAAATAAATAAACAAACGAACGAAAGAATGAATGAAGAAATAAATGAATAAATAAATAAATACATTTCTGTACCATATGAATACGTCCAAACAGTTTTAATGAATAAATAAATAAATAAATAAATCAATAAATAAATACATTCATTTTCTATACCACCCAAATAAATAAATAAATAAATAAATAAATAAATAAATAAATTTCTATACCATATGAATGTCCTAAAAGTTTTAAAACAGTTTTAGATATAAATAAATAAATAAATACATTTCCTATGACGCTTAAACAAATAAATAAACAAATAAATAAATAAATAAATAAATCCATCCATTTTCTATACAGCTTAAATAAATAAGTAAATAAAAAAAATGAATAAATAAAGTTGAATCCACTTAGGTTAAAGAGACACTCTTTGACGTCGAGCACGCAGCCGTGACATTTTGCTTCTGGTTGTGTTCAGTTTTGACTTTGTTACTAGATAGGATATGACAGGAGTTCTGCAAAACAAAATGTTTTCTCGCACATTTGGCCCCCGCTAAGTTTGCTGTCGTCACGGTTGCCGCATATCTTGCGATATCATACACTGCCGGGGCAATTAATGAAATGATGATCGAGAGCTGGAGTTAGTTCAGGCGAGCGTGCGGCATTTCCCCCCTCTGAGTATTTATGTCTTGATTTTGTGTGTATTCTGGTAAAGTGTGCAACTTTTCACTTGGCAGCACTCCTCTTAATGACCGTTGGCTGCCAAATGTTTTTCTTCACAAGACATGAACATCATTTCTTCCGAAAACAACTTTATTCTGCGCCCAATCCAATTATGAATACTTGAAAAAGTTCACCAATAATTGCGAGACGTTGCACTTTTGGGTCGGAGCTGCTGAAGGGTAAAAAAAAAAAGAAGGTTTTGAAAGATGTACAGGAAGAAAAATAAGATTTGCTTGTGGCTGTCTGGGGATGACGTGACCTCTGAGAGTAAACAATCGGATCGAGTCCGTTTGCCTGCAGCTACTTGTTTTTATTGGATTTCAAAGGAGGAGGTCGCCAAATGACGCTGATCCTGCATCAAACTTCTTGACACACTAGTTCCATTTCCCACCAATTAAAAAACATGCTCATATAGGATCGCTCTTTTACGTGCCGTGGCAAAGGTTTTTGTTTTAAAATGCACAACTTCCTCGTAAACAACCCTGACAAAGAATAACACTGGAGAGGAAGAATATTCATTTGAGCGCATAGCTCTTAAAGATTTGCTACCTGTGAAATCATCCATCCATCCATCCATCCATCCATCCATCCATCCATCCATCCATCCATCCATCCATCCATCCATCCATCCATCCATCCATCCATCCATCCATCCATCCATCCATCCATCCATCCATCCATCCATCGAACTGTCAAAGCCACCTAGTGAAACTTTGATGCCACCAGTTCCCACCTTTTCTTCTCATGTGAAGATCAGAACGTATTTTGACTGCAAGGTGAAGGATTCGTGGCCTTCTCAAGTTCCCTCAAGAGAGCTCAACAATGACAAAATGACAAGCTGCACCCTCATCCACAACAGGGATGAAGGCCACAGCCAGCAGGGGGCCGGGGGTGTTAGGGGGGCACATGTTCACCCTCCGGGCCGGTGCTTGATGTGGCTACTGATCGCGATAGGCCGCGCCAAGGCCGCCGTCATCACGGAGAACGGAGCCTGAAATGAGACGTTTGGTTCAAAGGTGAAGGCGACTCTTCTTATTGTCACATGATGCCCTGCGGCATTTTGTCCTGATTAGACTCAGAAAGTGTGAGCACGACCATCACTAAGTCTCACACAGTAGGTCTTCTGTGTGTTGCCGCTCAGTGTCGAATACTGAAAAATTATTAAAAAAAAAAAAATACTAATAATAAAAAAAATATATATATAATAAAAAATAAATATAAAATAAAATAAAAAAATATTTTGTCTCATTTTGCTCACAAATAATTTATCTGTCAAAATGAGTTGACTTTTTCCAAATCCCCGCGTTCTCCAGTCATCAAGGTGATCATCTGTCACTTCTGTTGCCAGAGCAAATGAATAAAATATACATCACAAAACAAACGTACACATTTGGAGCTACAAGAGAATTTATCCAGTAAATGAAAGCCAACCATTTCATGTTTTTATTCCTCGTCTTGGTGCTACAGTAGCCCCAGGCCGGCGGTTTGAATGTCTCCAGAACACACATCAGCATGCTTATATAAGCTTCTCATCTCGCCTCCACTTCTTGCTTTCTGAACCAGTGCAAATATTTGGAAAGGTGATTGGTTACGGCGCTGAAGTGGCCGCCCGGAGCCAGTAAGACCTTTTTGATTGGAGCGACGCCGTGTAATAACGCACGGCATGGCCGCAAACGCACTTGCGCGACGGTTAAGCGTGAGCTATTTGGCCCATTTTGCTCGGATCAAAGTGAGGTGCTCTCCAAATGTGTGCCAGGCAGTTTGCCTTTAAAATAAGACAACCTATTTAGCGACTTTAAACATCGACCCAGATCTTTGTCTGTAAAATAATTTTCATCCACAATTTGTTTTGGCATTCACCTATATAATAATTTGGTGTCCCAAGTCTGGCCCGCGTGCCTTAGGTTTGACACAGGCAATGTATCGGAACATCTTAGGCTCATGGAATCGTAATCCTCCGAATTGTGAGATGGCGAGAGATTCTTTTGCTTTGTAAAATATCAATTCAAGATTTATTCAAACTTTGCCCCCCTTTCCCGTGGAAGAAGTCACACGCTTCACGTCTTGATTCTCGATCCTGTTTCTTTGGAGGACTCCTCCCCGGAGGCTGGCCCAATAAGCAAGGTGGAGAGCGAGCAACGTTTGTAACAAGCTCCCTCTCTCGCCACTCCGAACCGGCGCCGAGGCCGCTCCGGCTGCCTTGACAGGGACAGCTCCCTGCCCGTTTGATGTCGGCTTGACGGTCAAGAATAATGGTGTGTCGAGGGACTATTGTCATCCCCGTCAATAGGATGGCTGAGGGGAGGGGGGGAGGGGATGCTCCCACCTTCTTTTGTAGTCACCGAGGAAGCCAGCAGCGCCGCATCCCGCCCGGACGTCGGGCGGGATGCGGCGACGCGTCACCCTCCGACGTCTCGTCGTCTTTTGGATAATCCCCGCTCTCCTTCCTCCGCATGACAAACTTCCTCTCGCCGCCGCCGCACACTTTTAATTCACACACTCGAGCCGTGTCTTCTCAATGTCAAACAAAGCCTTGAAAAGTCCTGATCATTTTCTTTCTTTTTTGTTTGGCTGGAATCTAACAAGGATCCCTTTCTCTTTGATGTAATTAAGCTCCTGAGGCTCCATCCGCATGTCAGAGTTAATTTTTTTTCCCGAGCATGGCGGGGAGCTATCAGAAGACTTCAGATGTCAGGCACGCTTTCAAGCTTCACGGCACCTCGTTTTTTTTTTTCCCCCTCCACCTCGTGTAAAAGATAGAATTCAAAACAAACGGACGCCTGACGCGACCACCCCGCACCGGCCTAATAGTCCTTATCTCCACACCGCCGTCCCCCTTGGCGCCTTTTTGTGCAGCCGCCAAAATTGCCCACCTGTAGCCCGCATTTTATTTTTAATAGCTATCAACCTGTGCCCCTCCCACTTCCTCTACCGCTAATGATGTGTCAGAGGACAGCAGCAGCCGTCGTCCGTCGGGCACCGATGGAATTACGAGACCCGAGGATGCTTGGACGGTCACGATCGGAGAAAGTGGCCCTCGCAGGACTTGTCCCGGCCAAGCGGACAAATAACGAAGCTGATAGATGTCAGGAACGGCTTCACCTGAGTTCACTAGTAAGAAGAACCAGATTAGGCCTTCTGATTTGTCTTTTGGTTGGTTTCACACCCCCCCACCCGTTTTTTGGACGACCCTCGGCTGACAGGCGCTCAGTCTGCGTTGAAAGCATAATCTTCAACCTCTAGGTAGCGCCGCTCGAGCTCCAACGGCAAATCTCCAGAAGAGAGAAAAAAAAAAGCAGCGGACGGGGGTGTCGGCTGCCGCATTAGACAGACACTTCCTCTTGATTGCTGAAACAATAAGCCCTATTTATCGGCCATTTGAAAATGGTTTGACGAGACGCCGAAACAGAGGCGGCTTTCATCCGGCTGGCATATTAAACTGTCACAGTACTTAACTTTAAATTGAGGTGACACGCCGCTGACTCTCATGTCAGCGATAGTGCAATGGCGACCTACTAATAGAAGCGCAATATGACACGTTTGCTTTAACAAAAACCTCCGCTGTCAGATTATGACCGTGACATCTTTAACTTTCTATACAAAAGGGAGAAACGGGCAACAAACGTCGGGCGGCGTTGAGAGTATGACCATAGACTAATAATGTCATTTTCTCATATTTGACGACTTTCTGATCGTAAATGTGCCTTTGTTGTTTGTTTTAAGAGCTTTACAGAAACTTATTTTGAGGGGAGGTACTTTTTCCATGCAATCAAACGTTATCGAGTGCATAACAACAGCAACAAAAACACTCTTACAAATATTCCACACTTCATCGGCTGTGCGTTAAATTTAATTCAGATAACTTTGGTGCAATGGCCATTTACAGCAATGTAATGTAATGAAATATAATGATAACTATATTGGTATGTTAATACCTTACTGATATTGTCAAATAGGACTGACCAAACCAAATTCCTTATTGAAATTTGGTTTGTGCAATCGTATTTAATGTTAAGGCACTGAGTGCTCTACTAAGATGACATGTAAAATAAATAAACAATAACAATAATAATAAAATAAAAATAAATAAAAATAAATAAAAATAAATAAAAATAAATAAAAATAAATAAAAATAAATAAAAATAAATAAATAAAAATAAAACCAAGGCAACTTAAATAGCCAAATCTGTAACAGTTCCGAATGGATCGTGGTGCGACTTTACTTTACTGTTTATCATTTATACATTGAGCGCTAGTTTTCAAAGCTTTCAAATCACCTTTCAGGAGAGCCGTGAAATGCAAGTTCCGAAATGTGTCAATGAAGGTAGAATACCAGAAATGTTTGGCCCAACGTGGATGCAAATCCATGCAGCCGTTTACCTGGCTGCACGTGCAGAAAAAAACAACCCTCCTGTTTATAGCCCAGCCTAATTGATCAGGGAGAGAGGGGGGCTAAAACAGTAAAATCCCCTAATTCCTGGATTATAACTTAAAATATTCTAAAATGCTAATCAGGGAATTGCAACCAACAAAGGGATAATAAGACGGTCATCCAATTACTGGCATTTTGGTGGGGCCTGCAAACCTGGAGCCTCCTTTCCTCGCCTTCCATGTGCCGTGCGTCGCGGCTCAAGCTGTGAGCAAACATGGCAGCTCTGGCGAGGCCCTCCCTGTCTCGCAAATATGTTAATTAGGGTCCAGATATTCACACACTTAATTAGCCGCGCTTCTAGGTTGCTTCGTTTTGATGGAGGAAGCAAAGACAAGGGGGGGGGGTTGACAAAGGACAAAAATAAGAGGGTTTGGATTTCAATGGTGAATTTAAATATGGCCTCAAGGTGATGAGAAGGTATTGTTAACTACTGTACCCAAATGAACTTTTCTCCCCATTTTCCTGCGGCAGGAAAGAAAAATCCAGCGCGGATGAGATTAGCCTGTCATTTGCCACTGAGCACTTCCATTTTGAACATGAAGTGATTGCGTTAATTGAAGTGGCTTTCATTACACGGACATATTAGTTAGCGGAAGAACCGGGGAGGGGACGGTCTTGTTTGAAACCTGCCACAATAGACACCGTTCGACGTGAAATTGGAAATTACAAGTGAACTTTCCTAATTAAGTAGCGCGAGGACGGCTGGCTGGGTGTAATATGCGTCAACTTTTTGGCCCGCAATAAGAAAAAAAGAAATATTAGATCCAATCTATAGTATTAAAGTTCAGAGAAAATAAGAAAATGAAATTTTGCATAGCTGAAAAAGAAAATGATTAGTGGAAAGGTTAAGTGTCCCGCTCGTTGACAAAAAATGCCAGCGGAAAGAAATTAATTTCTATATTTGTGCTTTCAATATTCAGCTTCAATAGGGGACTGTCCATTATTGAATTTATCTGCCTTTTGTGCTTTCAGAAGAAGGAAGCGCTTTGGCATGTTTATTAGTGTGTTCCACCGACCCCCCTCCATCAGTCCCTCATACAGATCCAACGACCCAAATACAGCCTTCCCATTTTCTGACTGTCTGACATTGTGTCAATTTCACTCCAAAAAGCAACGGCACCTTTGATAGCATGTAAAACATGTTCCGTAGCCACAGCTGACTGGAGCACCAGCTGGTGGCGAGCAGCCAAGACTGCAGGGCGCTGCTTATTTTTCTTTACATGGAGGGGGGGGGACTCGGTGCTTTCCACTCGGCTGTTCCGTGCAGTCGGCACGATGGATTTTAACGAGATCATTCTTGCATTTGGACTGATTCTTTTCATCCTTTATCCACATGTTTTATTTTATCGTTGGCACGGTATTCTAATTAGTGAGCAACTCAGTGCTTTTGCCTCAATTCAACAAATGATCAAGGTTATTGTTATGATTATGATCATTGTTATTATATAACTTTTCAAATGAAAAATGAGAAAAGTCTTATTTTTCTTTTTTTCTTTATTTTTTTCTCATTTCTCTTTTTAAACTAACTTATTATGATTATTACATGATTATGAAAAATGAGAAAAGTCTTATTTTTCTTTTTACTTTATTTTTTTCTCATTTCTCTTTTTAAACTGACTTATTGAGGTAATATAATTATGATGATTATATTATTATATAACTTTTCAAATGAAAAATTAGATTTTTTCAACTTTTTTAAATTTTCTTAATTTTTTTCTTATTTACCTTTTTAAACTAACTTAACCAGGTAATATAATTATGATTATCATAATTATTATGATATAACCTTTCAAATGGAAAAATGACAAAAATCTTCTTTTCTTTTTTTCTTTCTTTTTTCCTTATTTTTCTTTTCAAACTAACTCATGATAAATAAATGAGACAAATGCAAACTACTGCACACTACGAGAGAAAAAAAAGCCTTCCTGACGATTTGCGTCATTTTAACTTTTGGAGCCGGCACTCGTCCGCGCCTTTACTGCGAGAGTTAGAGCTGACTTATAAATCATTCAAATGTTTAAAGAAGAAGACAAAACAGTCCAAATTACAAGCGAAGATGTGGCAGCAATTGCAGCAACTTGGAGCTTGTGCAACTTGGCCCAGACCATCATAACACAAGAGAAGGAAGCAGGAAAGCGACAATCTGGTTGCATATTGAAAAGGTTTATTTCTTCTTAAATTTTGGAAGATGTGAGTGAAGAATGCAAATTTGGAATATGCATGTTATGTGATTGGGTTGGATTTATGTCCATCAGCAGCACTCAGAAACGAGTGTATTTTTACTCTGATGTCTCCCTGTCAGCTATTCTTACATAAAATATTCCAATATTCATTGTTATGAAGACTTGCAGTGAGAAAGGCTAAGCTTCTTGACTTATGAATTTTAAAAGTATCCGAGCAGAGGGAAGCCTTTCCCCCACTGACCTTAATCTTAAATAGGCCTCAGACACAGGTAGAGTGATAAAATGGACTCAAGTGATTCCGGCGGAGAAGAATAGAAGCTAAGCCCACTTTCTGTGACGCCGGTTCTTATCGCTGGCGGGCGACAAACAGCTCCAGGTTCCAGAGGAGCATTTAGCCGCTCTGCGCCATCTCGGCTAATACATAGATTAGTTTACAAGTTTGGCTTCAGTGCCAATTGGATTAGAATTCATCACGCTGGGGTATTTCCACATTGTTTGACAGTCGACATGCGGTCAGCATCAGGCTGGGATGGACTTAGGCCAAATCCCGCCTGTTTTGTGCGCCGAGCGAAAAGGCATTGTGGTCGTCAGTGTCATCGGGGTTGAGCAGTTGTTTTTTTTTCCTCGTCTTTGAGTCTTTGGAGCTCCACCTCTATCTCTCCCTGTCTCCGTCAGAAGACAGGAAGTGGTTGTAACCTTTTATTCCAAAGATAGGGCCCATCTTCTCGCCCTCGGGCTATGTCTTTTAATATCAGCGCTCTTGTCACCCTGATCCCCCGGTTCAAAAAGACCCGTGTCAAGATGAAAATATCACTGACAGAGAGCGTGTCTAATGCTGCCGCACTCAGCCGTAATCAGAGTAATCACTTTGAACTAGTTGCGAGAAAGGCACTTTATTTTGCAAGCCCAATCGCTCGGCTCTCCTTTAAGACTCGGAGGTTTATTTGATTAAGACCGCGCTTGAGCTTGAGAAATCAGGCAAGGAGACTTCACTGGCATTCCTCAGTAATATTGATACCGGGTCCCCTGACTTGTAAATCATTCATGCATTTTCCCACTCACGTTTGACTCTAAATCTCAGAGTCAAGAGTGAATTAGACCTGAAATAATAAACAGACCAAGCTTCAACATTGTCTCCTGGTAGATCACAGGATGAGGGTGGAGAGCCACCGGCCCTCCGGGGGTCTCTGGGGACCAAGCCCAAACTCCCCAGCAGCTTTGTGACTGTCCTACCACTGAGGCCTTTAATTGTTATTTCAGCCCCCCCCCCCCCGCGCCGTTCGGGCAAACAGAACGGTCCTGATAGCTCCGTAATGAGAGGCGGCGTCCGGAGGGAGCCCGCCAGTGACTTCCAAATACATTGCCCTTGTTAGCCATGTTTGGCGCGCGGCTGCAGTGTTACAGATGTCGGTAATAGAGCGCTAATAGAGATCTATTAGCCTCGGCTTGGCGGTGAAGCTCGCGAGATGACGACCCTCGCCGTTGACCTCTGGCTCCCTCAAAAGCACTTTATTTCATTCCGACATCCCCTGAAGGTGCTTGCGGGTCTGGCGTGATTCACGAACCAAGCATTTTTAAAATTGTATTTATTTATTTATTTATCCATCCATCCATCCATCCATCCATCCATCCATCCATCCATCCATCCATCCATCCATCCATCCATCCATCCATCCATCCATCCATCCATTTAATAATTATTTATTTATTTGTATTATTTATTAATTATTATTTTGTTATTTATTCCTATTTTATCTTATTTATCTTATTATTTTTTTTAACAATGGTGGGAGTTAGCAAGAGGTTTTGTCACAAATGAATGATATATAAAAGCATCATGGGCCTCGTCTCTGCGTCCCGTCTAGTTTGCGGCTCGCAGTCTTCCTTCTTATCTTCGCTGGTCCCGCTCGCGGCCGGTAGCAGATTTTTCATTTAGCTAAAAGCTCGCTACCAGATCCACGAGACTGATAATCCTCGCACAGGTCGCAGCTGGCGTTTGCACGGCGCCGATGATTAGTCGGTAACGTTTTGCATTTGACCTGGAGAAATTCTCTCAGTGGAAGTAAACGCTTACTGTATTTTATTTTTTTTAGTGCACCCCCCCGCCTCCCCTTCACATTAATGGATAATGATGGAAAGCATTTACCTCACGCTCGTCCTCCTCTCAAACACCGTCTGTCTTGTCACCGTGTGCGACGGCTGGGGCGACCTTCATCAGAAATATTTTTTAATTGCTTTTGACGGCGAACGGGCTCCCCGGCGCGCCCCCCAATCCCCCCCCCATCGGAGCGTGGCGCTGTTTGGCGCAGGTACGATCCCTCAGATGGAATTAGGGCGGTCGGAACGGGTCATGAATGCACTTATCTCATTTGTCTGACAGGTTTAAACGTTTATTAAAGGTCTCAACCCTAATTCCCTCAAGCAGGTGTAAGCTTCCGTCGGAGGTGTGAATTATATCCAATCGAGCAGATACGCTCGTCACGTGCAGAATGTGAGCGGTAAGCTTCTCCAGGTGGAAATTGAATCACTTTTCTGGGCCTAATCCACTCTTGCTTTGTCATGAAGAAAGAAGGGAACAGCTTTTTGTTTCCTGGCTACCTTGGCGAAAACAAACCACATTTACTTTCTCAAAGGCTAACATGCTGCTGGCCTGCAGGATAAAAACATGGAGGGACACACGGAGGGAACACATGGAGGCTTTCTGGGAGCCCCGGGGTCACGACGACGACAGGCCCGGCTGGACAATGTTCACCGATGCAACAAACGGATCTGCTCTCCTCCCAGCGTCATCTGCCACCTGGCTTCCACTGAACTGTGCAGTGGTCTTTCTTGCACACACTTACAACTCTGTTTGTTTATTATGGAGGCGGAACAGAAGCGGCATTAGTGAGCGCTTGCACTGAATGACTGCTGCCTTTGGACAGTCGGTAGCAAGAGAAGCCTTCACTGTCTCCACTTTGGCCCTAGAAGCATTTTTCATTCACTTGGAGAACAACAGCTGCATTTAAGTCATCATCTGACATGAATCCGCCATATTGTCCTTTTGTATGAAGGGCTGGTTGTTGTGAAGCTCGCCACACTGACAGTGCAGAAGCTCATCGTTTCAGAATGGCTCGGTTTGATTTCCAGCTTTGCTTGTTTGGATGTCTTTTGGCTATTTTTTATCCCGAGGTCGTGCCGGCGAGGTCGATCTAAAATGGTCGCTCGTTTGAAGTGTTGTGTTTACGTCTTACTCTGGCAAAAATGAATGAAATTCAATTTTTTTCTTACTCTGAGAAAAATGAATTAAATTAATTTGGGTTTTTTCTTACTCTGGCAAAAATGAATGAAAAATTTTTTTTTTCTTACGCTGAGAAAAAATGAATGAAATTAATTTTGGCTTTTTTCTTACTCTGGGAAAAATGAACAAAAACATTTTTTTGGGGGAGTGGGATCATTTGACGAATGACTGAATGCGGACCATCTCGTTATTTATTTCATTGCCATTTTGTTGATTGATTTAGCTATTATGGATTTCCATATAGTTTGAACTCCAAGTACCATAACTGTATTTTTTTTAAATGTAGTACACATCTTACAAATGTAAGATTTTTTTTAAATGTAGTACACATCTTACAAATGTAAGATTTGTTTCTTACAAAGATTAGTCATGCGCGTGATAGTATATTTTTATCAGCGCAGTTATAATTATATAACAGTGTTTGTGAACTTTTTTTTTTTATAATCAAATGACCATATCTCCTTTGAAAGCACCCAAGAATGGATTTAGAACTTTTTCCAAGGAGATGAAAAGAAAATGTCATGAATTCTAAATCCAGAGAATGCGTGATGGGTATTTTTAGCCAAAAGACAGGGTGATGGCCAATGATGTGCACTAAATACATTTTCAAACAAAGAATACTTGTGTTTGAAATCTGTAGCTACAGGGGGGAATTCAGAAGAGTTCCCCCAACACTGTAGCACCATTGTCGCGTTGGCTCTGAAATGTTCAAAACATGTCTCATAAACATGGTCATGTGACACGGGATAATGACAAGCGTGTCCCATCTGCACCACGGTACTTAGTTGCAGCCGCGGGGCTTTGACCTCCAAGTCTTGGAAAGAAACGAACCCAAAGATTCACGCAGGACAACTTGGTGACATCACGTTAGCGGCGCTGTCGGGCTACGTTGCGTTTGGCTTTTGATCGTGCTTCTTTACTTGCTCGCTTATTTGAGAGCAAACTAAACAAAAACGATTACTTGGTAGAATAAAGAGTAAAATATTTGATAGCTGCAGCGCTAATTTCAAATGACCTCAGATTTTTGTCATTAGCATTCATGTATTGTTCCCCAAGTAAAAAAAAAATCCACAAATACTTTCCGTCAATTTTGCATAATCCTTCCTCGTAACAAAAAAAAGCAGCACCTTGTGGGCGGAGTCTAAGAATTCCCGATTCGCTTCAAAGGATCCATCTGAAGCTCAAAGAGTAACCAAGTTCCAAGCTCAGACCGTGATGGAAAACAAGTTGTTTGCTGTGAAGAATCACCGTCACTTCTGTCTGCAGAGAAAAGAGATTAGCGACAGAACCTGGCGGCACGGCCGCCGCCAGCTCTAAGCGCCGCGGCTCGGCTTCGCCTTCCGCCGTCTGCGTTGTAAAACCGATGCAGATCGGAAAATTCAAACAGCAGAGTGCCAAGATCTTTCTGTGGATTTCCCCACTTCCAACTAGCTTAGGATAATTCTCCATCGAAGCTAATACCTGGTGAGGAAGTAAAGCCTGAAGGATGGGATTATTTAATGTGGCATTTTAATGTGTGACACGCTAATCATGTCTCAGAACAGGAATACTTCAACCGTTTAACTTTTGTCAAGGGAGGAGACGTGCTCAGGAAGTAAGCACCTCACGCCGACAGAACCTGCTCCGACGCCAGCCACAATGACACATTGTCACGACCGAGAGTAGGAAAGGAGGGCGGCGTAGCGCCCGAGCGGAATCCGCCTCCGCCGCGCGGGGAGTCGTCAATCTGGGAACGATGATGTCACAATCCCCGTATACCGGCGGATTTGCGCGCAAAGCCGAGTTTCCTCCTGGATTGAAAAGTCGAACAAGGTGAACCGGTGATGCGCCATTTGACCCTTCTGAGTCTCTCGGTGGCGTTCGGGAGACTCCCCCCACTCCCTCCCTTGTCTCTCCATCATCTGTCGGTGATCATCAATGGTTAAACACGTGAAGCGTTGCTATTGTATCTAGCGTGTTATTAAAACTGCCCTCGTGCCTAGCCGTCTTTAAGGATGACGCTTAGATAGCGGCGAGCAAAATCAATGACAGGGCCCGAGAGTCGCCGCTCTGGCAGACTTGACACGCAACAGCGGAAGGTAAATTATTGGAACTTTAATTACTTTGATCCGTCATGCATTGTAGCATTGTGTCAGCAAAGTCAATGCCATGACAGACGGCCAACAAAGGCCGCCACCGCATTTTCATAACATCTTCACTGCCGGTTCACAGTGGCTGATTAAAGCTGCGGTGTCAAGGACCGGAGCTCCCCCCCTCCTTCCGCCATGCACAGATTCAGAAACTCATTTTGTTTACCCAACTCATTACTGAAGTCAAGCATTGAATGGCGGTCCATTATGGGCCTGTGAACCACGGCTTTACAAACAAGCACAATGCTCGGCGCTATCGCCATTATCACATTGTTGGAGAGTAATGTATCGCCCTGTTTCTCCGCCGTAAATATAAGTCTGTGTGTGGAGCTAAATTAAGAAGGATTTGCCCAGACAATGAGTAAAACAATGACACAAACTCACAAAGTAAATGAGCGAAAGAAGGAATTTCGCTTTTTATTTCATCAAAAGCGCGAGCAAAATTACCCTTTTCTTTTTTTCCGCCATTTCATGAATATTCCGCCACTTAGTCTCGGGATGAATCTGCAGGATTGTTCTGGGAGCTGATAAATGGCTGGCACGTGAGCTAATTTAGAGGCCCGCATTAATCTCCAGTCGTGGCCTAAAAAGGGAATAAATAGGTAATTGATATGTGGCCAAATGGGCAGAACCCCCCGAAAAAGTTGCTAAGGCGATCATCTGCATTATTAATTGCGCAAGCTGCAGCACGCGGGACGACACAAAAGTACTCTAAGTCTTCATTCAAGTACAATTAAGCAAAACTGTTGTTTGGAGAAATAGTCAGCTGTCATCAAGAAAAAAAAAGTCTTGATTCATTAGCAGCTCAGGGATTTGCCAACTTCAATCTTAATCGCTCCACTGATGCTTCGTCGTCGTGTCTGTGGCTGATTTGTATTTTTATTCTATCCTGCACTTTGGGATAATCCGGCACAATGTGACCGCTACAGAGGACGGTCGGGACATCACGTTCGCTTTCCTTCAGGCTCATCAACAGTACGTAATTAAAAAACAAAAGTGTCGGGACTCTGGGCCCGAATACACAAGAAGTAACAACAGAAGAAAATTTGGAGAAGTTTGTTTATTAATTCAGAGGACTTTGCATATGTTGCAGGGTCGCAATCTCTGGGACATAATTAATTATTATTATATTATATTATATTATATTATATCACACTCCTAAGCCCTTATTCACCAAATTGTCAGGTGTCATAAAAGAAATGTCCTCGGAAGGTCCAGTTAGGCGCAATGCAGTTGGCCTAATGCCCAAACACAGCAAACGAGACTTACCCTGGAACAAAATTGGCGATACGGCAATTTTCGTGCAAAACCGTGCAGCTAACATGTTTTTCCTGCACCCAAAGTCCACGGGATGTCAAAATGAGATCTGTGGGTAAAACTTCAAATCTTAACTATCTTCAAGAAAAAAAAAATCCCACTTCTGTCTTAATTTGTATTGACGGGCCGGAAGAATTTGGCGTACTTTGCAGTTTTGTAAGGGGGAAGATGTTTAAGTGGAGATTAATTCCAGTTTTTGCTTGCTCAGTACTTGTAAAACTAAAGCAATTTATATTCCTTCTCTTAACGATCCCCCTTTCTCTGATTGCAGTAATGTAATCTAATTGTAATTATGATACTATCTGGATCACAGAGACCTTAACATGATTGGAGCTACTCCATTGCATTAAAAACTAATTTTTGAATAATGATGAAAGGCGCACTGGAAAATGTGGAAGTATTACATTTTTTCTTTATCTCTGTTTTTGGGGGTTGGGGGGCGGGGGAGATATTACTCCCCACTGCCCCCCTGCCTTCAGTCACAGTTCTGGTGTAAATGACATGAAGTAGTGGATCCAGAGAGTGGTGGGGAGGAGGGAGAATGGACCACCCTAATTAAATGTATCAATGGCTCATCAGCGGTTGCGGCATGGCGGTGTACCGCGGCCAACAAGTTCAGCCTCCTCCCATGAGCTTTCGCTTATCACGTCTCGGCGCATCAGCCCCCACGCTCAGAGCGAGGCCTTTGCCGGCCGGGAATGAGGTTAAGTGGATGAGCAAGGTTCTTTACCTGCCCGCCTTATCGGGCCGCGACTGCCGGACAAGCTTGTTGGTGGTGGCTGGATGTAGTAAATATGAGGTGAGAGCAGTGTAGCTAATGATAGCTATGAAATTTGATGCTAATAGTAAGCGAGACACTGTGACGCCATGCTAGAGCAGGTCGGTTTTAAATCACCTGCACTCCTAGCAGGTGAACTTAAAGCTTGTGGAACAAATGTGGCGTGAAAGCGCGGAAGCAAACATGCGGGAGGGGATGAAATGGTCTCCACCCCGACATTTGCAGCGATGGATAAATAGCTCCAGAGGAAATTTCAAGCTGCTTACAAGAACTCGGCCCGTTCAGGTGGTCCGTAAAATATAAGCAGGAATTGAAAGAACATCAGTTGTTTGTCGGGCGAAACCAAGAGTAAAACACACCAATACAAAAGGAAAACACTAAAAACTCCAGACTCCTGATGTCACCTAATAGGCCACGCCCCTTTTAATTATCAACGTACTATGCACACGTGTTTATATGTGCGGCGGAGACACGCAGCTTAATTATACTTACCCAAACCACTTTATTTTATTTTTTTATATTTACTTTTGTCTTGTGGCTTTCTATTCATGCAAATTCCTAACATTTAGATAATAAAAATATATAAAAATTATATAAAAAAATGGACTTTATAATGGACTTTACGTGTCAAAGAATCCTCAAAGGGAATATATATATATATATAAAAAAACAAACACTTTTTGGTTTTTTTATATTTACTTTTATGTCTTGTGGCTTTCTATTCATGCAAACTCCTAACGTTTAGATAATAAAAATATATACAAATTATATAAAAAAATGGACTTTATAATGGACTTTACGTGTCAAAGAATCCTCAAATGGAATATATATATATATATAAAAAAAAAAAACACTTTTTGGTTTTTTTATATTTACTTTTATGTCTTGTGGCTTTCTATTCATGCAAACTCCTAACGTTTAGATAATAAAAACATACAAAAATAATATAGAAAATATACAAAAATATATTTATAATGGACTTTACATGTCAAAGAAACCTCAAATAGGATTTGATAGATAGATAGATAGATAGATAGATAGATAGATAGAATTATTTGTCTTTCACCTGAGTGCCACCAGCCTGCAGCAACTGTCATTCGAACATGACAACGTAGCTAAGGGACACTCGCCGCCTCAAGCCCCTACATCCATCTGTGCATGTATTTCTTTTCTTGCCTTTAATACGCTCGGATTATCCAGCCATGCTAAACGTGCAACGATCGCCGACGACTCCCAGTTCCCATGATGCTGCGTTTCGCCTCCCCGGTGCCACCTGGGTACTCTTGTGGCTCCAAGGTGAAGATGTGCACATCAAACTTTGTTGTCTCAGGGCATGGGGCATATTTTCGTCAGTTGAACGACTGGAGGCAAACACGCACCCCCTGTGCGTGCAAGCGGCCGTGGAGCTGCAGCCAAGCTTAGAGTAGGCCTACAGTACTTTGAAAAATAGCACAAGTGGGGATATTTGGCAGGGCCGTCTAATATTCCACAATAAAAAAAGAAGAACGAATAGCACATTTTAATTAAATGAAAATTACAAATTAGAATTGCAAAATTGAACATGTTGGATTTTTTTTATAGATTAAATCCAGTGATTTTAAAACTTTCAATTTTGGCAAACTTCCATCAACATTTTCAGGAATAATACACTCAAGTGACATCACACACACACACACACACACAAATGTGGCCATGCAAGACCGTCAAAAACAGAATCTTGTGAGTTTTCAATTCGGGGAAATTACTTTACCACAGTGCAAGTGTAGATTGGTTATAAAAAAAAAAATAAAATAAAAAATAAATAAATAAATAAATAAAAATAAAAAATACATAAAATAAAAATAGATTAGTGATCAACTGCGACTACCAATTTTTCTGTAACAAAAATAATTTTAAAAAAAAATCAATCAGAAATGCCAATGCTGCATATTGTCACGAATGACCTCGCAACATCAGACCATCACGTTTTGCCATTAGCTCCCCAGGAGCGTTTTCATTGCTCACTGAAGGCTCACAGGAGAGTCAGAAGCAAGATGGTCAGGTTCTCCCTTGTGTACAGTCTCAAGAGTTTTGTCTTTGCTCGGCATTAAAGACTCACTGATTAGACTCTGGGCGCCATGCGGATGTTAGCAGCTGGCCCAATGAGAAGCCACGCGAGCCCTCATTTGGCATGCTAATAAAATGTGGCCGTCCACATGCAGGGGTCGACATATGTTCTACCATTGAGATGTAAAGGAATCTACATATGTGTGGGCCCAATTATTTCACGGCGGCTGCCATGATGAAAAGAATCGTTCTGCCGACGAAGCGAGAGAAGGAGCGCGAGGAGCTTTGGGGAAAGCATGTGTGTACTTTTGTAGCGCACAAAGGCCATCAGTGACATGAAAACAATTAAAAGTGAGTTTAGGAGGCCCTTGAGTCAATTAATTTCACTCTGGCAGAGAACGAGAGAGCGTCTCTTAGCAACACAACTCCCCCCTCCCTTCCTCAGCCTCCTCGCCAACCTTTGCCCCCCTTCTGGCGGTCGGGGAGAAGGTTCCCGTTTCTTAGCCCACCTTTGCGATTGGTTCCGAGGCGGCTGTCAAGCTCCTCCCTGAAGAGAACCTGGCAGATCTGGTGGAGGAGAGAAAACAAGCAGAATCAATTTGAAGCTCACAAGCTCCGCTGGGTGCCAACTCCATTCTGGGGAGACTGAGCCATGCTAGCTGTGACAGCTTTTGACTTCCAGAGGTAGCAAGGTGACAAAGTGTATTAGGGACGCGGGGGGGGGACCCCGCTAACCTGCGCTCCCGTATCGAGCCGATCTATCTTTCAGTAGCGCCGGGGACCGGAAGGGACGGCGAGGTGAACAAAGTTGTTAATGGAAAGCACCGTTAGGGGGTGAGAAGAAAAAAAAAAAAGTGGCAGAATTCAGGGGTGTAAATGATGAATTACTTTTCATCAAGTGAGGGGAAACATACTGCGGAACAATCCAGAAAACGGAGCAGGGAGACTCTGACCTCGTGCTTCAGAGCAGCCAATATCTTCATTCAAGAAGACAACCATGAAATTACACCGAAAATGGGATTGTCATGAGCGGGTCCTTGAAAATCTTGTGTGTACAGTCATTATGGCAGGCAGAGAGCCTTCATCCTCACGTCACAGCCGCTAAGAGAAGGCGAGCTGGGTCCTTAAGGAACATCTGCGAGGTTAAGCTTGGTTTCATTTGAAAATAATAATACATTTTAAAAAATCATCTTGCTTTACATTTGATTTCATCACCTGCGGGAGCAGACAAGACGTTTCCGCAAACCGTTCACAGAGATGAAGCTTGTTTGCATTCACGCGCGTCAAGTACAAAAATACCTTTCGTTCTTCTCCACGCCTGCTTTAAAAAACAAACCCAGCGTGATTATTCGAGCTTACGATGACGTAGAACTATGCAACAAATGTGCTGTGAAATTGTATTTTCCCAACCATGTTTTGAAAACTACAGCTCAGACCAGAACCAAAGACAAATAATCCTTATTTAGATCAGAGCTGAATGTTAAATATGCAGCTCTCATTTTGCATACATTCAGATGATACTCGCGAGAAAATGTCTCAAATTCGTCTTGGTGGAAAATAATCATTACGATTTATATTATTAAGTGCTGCGATTTGGTAGCATTGTGCAGGTGTGCATCCCAAAAAAAAAAAATTCCTAAGGTAATGTAAAATAAAGTCAATAAAGTACTTTGGAGTGCTCAAAACTAAACTCTGACTCAAAGTGACTCAACAGGCACAAGCACTCACCACGACTTGAACTTGGACACTGACAAAAGAAACCAGCAAACTTAAATAGACACAGCTGACGAGACAATGCGGCACACCTAAAGGCAACCCGAGTGGCCGAGAGAGCTGATTGGTTGGTGTTAACGAGCACGGGTGCATGACCTCCCCAAAAAAAGAAAGAGCCATGAAACAAAACAGAAGATTACACAAAACATTGAAAATAAAATAAGAACTCCAAGTAGCCAAGATGATCGCAATGGCTATTACCCCCGCCCCCTCCCTTAATTGTCACGTGTCAGACTTTCAAACTTTTTCCACTCCGGTCCGCTCGAACCGGTCATCCCGCTCGATTCCAAAAGCGATATCTTGCGCAAATTTACAAAACGAGTTTGTAAGTAGGACTTCCAGCCTCAGCAGGATTGGATGAAAGACTAAAGATGTTCATAGCATATTTGCTTGCCTTTATTGTCCCTTCAGGGGAAACTCGGCCGGCTGCATCCATTAAAAATAGAACAGAGGATGTGCTTCAAACAACGTAGCAGATGAATACTGTTCATTGCGCGTTGATTAAACACAGTTTAGACGTATCAACAGGCGTGACGACACCAAGCAAAGAAGATGTTTCACCTCGCCGCTCCTTGTTTGTACAGTTGCTGGCCATCCTGCCTCTCAAGGTCTCCTCTTTCCCTCTCCCCAATGTTTGAATCAAAGAGTTGGCGTGGCCATCAAAGTTGGAAACTTTAAAGGCTTGCACCTTTGCCGCCGACGCTCCTCCGCCTCTAATCTGGCGGGGGGGCTGAGTTCTCGAAGGTAAATAAGTGTGAAATGGGACATGTGTTTTCCATCCGTTCTCTTTGTCACACATGTTCTCTTTTTCTCCGCGATTAACATTCCAGCTACTCCAGGTCCCCGCTCGCTTCGCGCAGGTCCGGCCTGCCAAAACACTCCCTCGGCCACCTGGAAGCACGCATCCCGCAAAGCCCACACTTCCTGTCCATCTGAGATCCATCGGGAGGCCCCCCCCCACTACACTCGGGTGTGGGCTGACAAGATCCTGGACTAGGGGGGTTTATTCTGGAAGACTTTGCGCCCGCTGATGGACTGTTTATTGCTCTTCATTAGACGGCTGTAATTATTTGAATAATAAGCCAACAACGATGGATCTCGCTCGAATCCGACACGACTGCTCTGATCGGTGCCAGCGGCTGTCTTGAGAACATCAGCAGAAAGGAAATGCAATCTCTTTCTTCTCCTGACACGTGAAAAATGCGAAAAAAAATCTTACGTGAAGTACATAAAGAGAGCAAAATGTTTTGTCCAATCTGACATAAGCTGCAAATAAATATTAAAAGATATTTTCTGATATGGTACAGGACTATTCTTCTGTATGTAGGTCGTAGTCGGGATCTTTTGCCATGCCGGGCATCGGAAAATTTGGTGACTGAAAATCTTTAGACCATCTAAAAGCAGGTCTAAATTGTGGCGCCGGTGATGTGGATTGAGGAGAAGCCAGATAGAAACTTTCCCATTTTTTTCATAGATATGACAATAGTGCAAGTCATTGTTGAAATCAAAATCTAGATTTATTTTTATAAACTATAATATATATTTTTAGATCACGTATCTGTCGGCCTTTACTCTACAGGCATCAATAAGTAACATTTTTAACATTTGTCTGTTATCATTCCTCATCTTCCTTCTACAATTTTGGAAGCCACCATTTCTGGGATGCCCTTGAAAAGCATTCCTGAGGTGCTCAGGTTATTATTTTAAATCAAAGCCATCTTGGCTTCCATTGGTTCCGAGGACCCCTCTCTCCCATCCCCTGAGCGCTTACCTCCATGTTTGGAGTCCTTGTACCTTGGCAGGCGGGTCTGACCATATGGCAGAACTAAGTGTCCATTATCAAACCGTCTCGTATATCACACGCACACACGCAGCAGATGAAGCCTCATTTTCATCACTTGTGTAACACTTTGGGCTGCCCCTCCCCTGCCATCGCTGTTAAGCAATGACAGATGAACGAACATTCTACCTACGGCTTCACTGGTCCAGAAAAGAGAGCTGAATTGTTTGTCTCTTTCTTTTCTTTTCATTGGTGAGCACGTTGCCACAGAAATGTTGCATTTTGACACTTCATTATTTCTATTTGGAAGCGGCGCTACTTTTCTGATTTGAATATTCAGCCGCCAAGGCACGCGGCATATATTATCATAAAGATCAAAAAAGCTTCATAAATGACACAGATATGATGATTACCTACGTACACGTCTGCTCACGTCAACTCGCGGGCTGCCTTTACGCATTACTTATTAATGCAGCACTTAATTAGCTGTAATTTCACATCAGCAATTTACTGGGGACGCATTAAATAAACATCTATGTCTATTTAATGCCTTCTAATTAGAATATTGTGTCAGACTTGTGCAGACATGTGTGCACAAACAGGCCAATACCTTGGCACTTCAAAGTGCCGGCAGCGGGGAATTTGCATGGGCAAATCTTCCTCGAGATTTGCCATTACAGTGGATGTGAAGAAAAAAAAAAGGTTTAGGCAAATGGGGCTTTTATCAGCTTGTTTGTCCCATTCTGATTGTTGAAATATCATCTAGGAACGTTTTACCGTTTTTAATTTCTTCGTACGAGAGAGATGAATTTCGAATTGATTATGTCAAAATATTATTTTAAGAATTGTCTGAACACTGATTGTAGATTTGAGGACTGGAAACTGGAAAATGTTGTTTTGCAAGAGCGGCTAATTCAATTTTGACTCGTGGCCGAGAACAGATTGTAGTCGGACTTGCATAACACTGCATTCATGCTAACACTATTGTCCTTCCTTCCTTCCTTCCTCCCTTCCTTCCCTTCCTTCCTTCCTTCCTAACTTCCTTCCTCCCTCCCTCCCTCCCTTCCTTCCTTCCTCGCTTCCTTCCTTCCATGGTCATTAATGAAGCAACCAAAGGGATTTTCCACATCTTTTTCAAATTCATAACGTCTACGGCAGATGGACGTTTATTGCTGCTTGCCTCTGTTCTTTGGCCCCAAATTGTTGTTGTAATTATTTTTGGGTGTCATCCTGCCAACGAATAAAAAACATGAAGGAATTCAGTCAAAAGTGTCAGGAGGTGTTGACATATTATCAACGTTTGTTGAGTGCAGTCACAATTTCTCTCTGAATGCAAACGAAAGGCGTATATTAGTTTAGTGAAAGAAGAGGTCCAAGAGCCGCCATGCAGTGTGCGGTATCTATCAGCGTGCCGCAGCCCGTAGGCCGTGGCGCAGGCGAGCGCCAGGACAATGCATTAATGAAACTTTAATGACTCAACTTGGGCGAAAATAAGCGATCCATCCTGGACTGGTGCGCGGGTCCATTAGCGTTGGCGCGGCACGCTGCGACAAACAAGTGCCCTTGCCGCACCCCCCCGCCGGCACGGCCGCCATCCAGGGCAGGGGCCCATGCAGGTAAATGGCTTGGCAGCATGTGGGAGGATGCATCTCCATCTGGATGACCTCTGCATGCTGGCGGCGGGGAGAACATCAACAAATGATTTGCACATGAAATAGCCACTTCAGAGATTGATGCGCTGGCTACATGAAGCTTTTTGTCAATCCATTCTTTTATTCCGTTTACCTTCGTTTGGGTCACGGGTGAACATGAGCCTCTCCCAGCTTGATCAGGGGGCGAGAAGATGCCGACACCCTGGTCTCATTTCCAGTCAATTGCTGGGGCAGCATAAAAATAAACAATCATTCCCACCTAAGAGCAATTTAGAGTTTTCAATGAACTTAGCATGCATGTTTTCATCAATGTGGAAGAATGTCGGTGAACTTGAAGATAACTCAAGTGAGCACAGGGAGAACATGCAAACTCCTCACACAAAAAGGCTTACTCAAATATATCCAATCTATTTTCACTCCTTTGTAACTAAAAACAACACATAAAATAATAAATACTAATAAGAATAAAATTTAAAAAATAAATAATAAATTATAAATAATAAAAATAAATAAAATAATAATCATTTATCTTAAAAATAACTATTGTGATACATTTATATGATCTCCCTCATTGAGATTAGCTTAACCTCGCTTAAGATAACACTAAGCAAAAGAGGCAAAGAAAAACAAGCAGAGTGAAAATTTTTTTTTTTTTCAGAACTGCAAAATCCATTTCAGACTTTGTACAGCAAAATACAAATGGTGACTCCCACCTCCTGAAGTAGCCACTGTATTAAAAAAAATGTGACAAATGTTTTCAGTGACAGCGACCTTTGGGACGTGTCTCTCCAAGTGTCAGCCGAGAGGTCAGCGCTGTCGCTATCCGTCTGAATGAATGCGGCCGCTCTGATCTTGATTTGCCTTTTATTTAATTACAAGTATATGAATGCATGTCTCGCTCCGGCGTAATGTTGTTATTCGACATCATGCAAAGTGTAATTGAGACAACACGGCGCATTACTAGCTGAGTGATGCGTCCGTGCACAATGCGCCGGCCGCTCCCCGTTTCTTAATTAGAAGCTCAGATCACCGTGTCATTCCTACAATCACACTTGCGTGTTTCCTTTACGTGTTGGCAGTCGGGGAGGGGGTGAAGCATGACCGAAGAACGCCAAAGCCAGTCGATACCAGCCAAATACACCATTAGAACCAACACAAGAAGATAAATTCAAGATGGTAATTTCCCTCAATTGGAGGCGATTAATTGCATTAATCTGATTTGAGTCCAAAATTTCCCGCTCAAGAGTTTTTGTGGACATTTAATGTATTTGGTAGCATGCTATTATGATCACAGAGTTACCATGTTTCCCACTGCTGTGCTTTGTGGGATATCAGTCCGACTTTTGCGATACGGTCGATTGACTGATGGTCATGAGGATCAAGCAACGACACCAAAGCCCACCAGAGTCCAATCGGTTCCGTAACCGGTCTGCTTGCGTAAATGAGATCCACGCGAGTGTAATATTTCCCAGGCTGGATTGCAGCCTGCTGACCACCTCAAATTGTCTCCGGCACGCTTATGAATCATCGCTTTCCACTTAATTAACTAACAGCGCTCGGTAAAGTGGCTCAAATGAGCCCGACGGTGACGTGCCGCGGGAGAGCCGGCTCGCCGCAGATGTCACCTCACCTTGGCTTTTTCCGACGGGGAGAAAAATCAAAAAGCCGGACGTGGTGGTCGTCACCTTCACCTTGCGCGCTCGACACTTGCCGGCATCGGGTCATTAAATTCACATTAAGCCTCTCTAGGGGACGGCGGGATGCTGTTAGCGTAGCAGTGCAAAGAATCACAACTTTGTTGCACGCATAAAAGCAAACGGGTAGCACTTTGCGTCCAGACATCGAGTCATTACGTCGTTTTTGTACCTCTTTCGATAATGGCGACCGGGCGGTCCATTTGTCCGTCCCCAGGAGGGGGAGTCAAAGTTGTGGATCACTGCCACCACCATGACATTAACTTCTCTCCAGTTGAATCATTTATAGACAGAAACCTGTGATGGCTGTTTGAGATGTCACATCACGTTAAGGCCAAAAAAAAAAAAAAAAAAGGTAGCCGGTGGGTGCAGCGCTCGCTTCCTGCCGGGGATGCGAGCTACCACTGCAGTGAAGATGAGTTGGCAACGGTGACCTTTGTTGTGTTTATCTGACCATGTCTGACATTGGCCACCCTGTTAGCTCGCATATTGTTGTTTATGAACAGAAGCCCGCTTTGGATGGGGCCGAGGGGTTTATTGCTTGCTGTTGGACGGACAGCTGCTGCGTTTGGCTCTTGACCAGAGGCCTAATAACAGCATGAGAGGGACATTACCTGGGAGCAGCTGCCATCCAGCCAGCCGGCCGCGGGATGCCACGTCCCTCCCGCATTAAACCTTCAGTGAGCCACTAACAACCATTTGAGCTCTCAAACTGCCCGGCGTCTCGCTTTTCAGTCACTTTTTCTTTTCCAGAACCTTTTATTTTTTTCGTGTCGAGCGCTCAATGTATGGCTTTATCCCTTTTCATCTCGACACGTTGCGGCAGCTCGCTTAACTCCGCCCCCCCCCTAGTCGCATCCCAAGAGCGAGACAGCTGTGAAAACAGTGTGGAATCTGTTCAAGAGAAAATGGCTGGCTGTTCTATCTTCAAATTTTAACCAGATTTTCCAGGGATATTAGAGGAAACAAAAGACGTTCAAAGCTCCTCGTGATAACTTTGATGCGAGAGTCGCTCGGGATAAAAAGCGGATGGGGGGATGGCAGCATGTGTTTTGGACTGTACATTTAAAAGGGAGGTGACAAGAAATTTGCATCTGACTTGAACACAAACGCTAAGCACTGCCTCTTAAGATAAGAACAAATTATGCACTCCTCCCCATGATCAATTCACACAACAAAGTTTCAACTTTAAACTTTCAATGGTTTTCAAAAAAAGTTCTGCTTTTTTTTTTTACAGGAAGTCCAAAGTTGGAACAACTGTCACATCTGCATAGATTTATGACTGATTTCAAAAGCAGCAAAGAAAAGACAGGGGAGAACATTTGAATTTATTATTTTGAAAAATCCCATAAATCCATTTTGATTATGCTTAGAAAAACAATCCTGAACCAGTCCTGCTAATGTTTACATTTTAAAAATGCGATCCAGTTAAATTCACCGTCAGGCTGTGAACATGTTGAACGACATAACATAGCAAGATCAACGTTTTATAATATTTGTCTTTTATTTCATAGTGATGTTTTATTTTATGTTCAAATACAGAAGTGGCATTTTATAAAATGCTAAATATTCATCGGAAAGCATCCAAGCAGGTAAACAATATCATAAAACCAACAAACGGAGCTAATAAACCGCCAGCTAGCCACAACAAGAATCCGTCTTAAACCAGCAGGAAGCAAAAAAATAATGCGCTGTTTTCTCTCTCATTGATGGGCACTGGCCTTGTTTTGCCAATCCACACGGTAGGAATAAGTCTGACTGATCTATCCCATCTAATATGTGACTTTATCTCCCTTTTTTTGCTCATAAGTTGCAAATGGCTTCATTAAAAGAAAAGCACGGCCATAGGGAACGCATAAAACACGCTGCCGCATGCTCCCTAATATGCTATTTATGACCGAGGCTAAATGTAGAGTGAATTAAAGTTTAAAGGATTGCAGTCAGGTAGCCTCTCCAGCGTTTGCAAAGAAATATCCATTAACAAGATGAAGGAAGACTTTGTGTGCATATGCGTGCGTGCGGTATTCCCTCATGGCTGCCGGCGGTATGTTGGCTAGTCGAGACACCTTATTGTAAACACGCTTGGCCATTTTTTTTTTTTAAACCTTGCATGACGAAGAAATAAATCAGTAGTCTTTGTACTGCACACAACACACAAAACCATCGAAAAGAGTCAGTTGCCTTGCCCGAGTTAAGTGTATTGTGTAATACTAAGACTGACCTGTGATGGCAGCATTGTGCATTAAATGCAAAAAAAGACGGACAAAGTAGTAGAAGAAGAAACCGAAGCAGTCAACTCTTCGGCCAAACTTCTATATTATTCTATATCAGCTGACATAATTGAACGCAGACTTAGATTTAAAATATACAGATGTTGTCCTGATCGTCATTTCAGCAGAGTGGAGTGGAAGACAAAAAAATACTTTTGGCACACTCACATCACAGTACAATCCTTCAGGATAATCTTTTTGACAGTGAGCCATTGCTGACTGAAAAAAATGGGTTACAAGTGTACCCCGCTTGTCAAATTGAAGTTTTTGCAGCACCATTATGAAGTGATAAGTCCAAATGCGAGACTCTTCACCTTCTAAATATTGCACATACTTTGTTTCCATCTGATCACTTGGTGCCTTTTTTGCAAATATGCAAATGTGTTTGCCAGAGCAGCCTGGCGCTGCCGTTACATTATTTATGAACTGAAATCCTTTTGTTTATGTATCTGGAAGTTATGGCGGCGGGCTGATGTAGGCTGGCCCGACGTCGGGTCGAAAGGAACCGTTCCCCTGCAAAACATATTCATATATTCTTCTTTATATTAGTGCGTGTTTGCCTTACAGCCATCAGCGACTCCAGTTCAAAGTTGACCCACTTTCCGTTTACACATGTGACGTGTGAAGAGGCCCACTCAAAGTGCACAGCTGTATTGTTGCGCTGGCTGAGTAATTAGGATCAAATTTGATTGCGAAGAACGGTAGCATGCTAGCGAGCCTCGAGCATGCAAAGAATTTTATTTGACGCGTCTCCCGACTGCGATCTTCAGGTGAGGATGTTCGAATCAAGCCGAGAGAGATAATGCATCTGGTGGCTTGCATCCCGCCGGTTCTCCCACGAGGTTCGCCTACCTTTTTAGCGCACAGATGGGCGAGAAAGGTTCACTCGCTTCCATGTGACCTCAGTTGAATGTAAAAATTTGTGACACAAAGTGGCGCGGTTTCATATTTGTTTAGCAGTGACCGGTGGCGGCGGCGTAATGGCACGACTCCAGTCGTCGTATCACCGCAGGCGGTGCACCGGGGACAACCTGTGATCACCGTGCTGCTGATTTATGCATGAACCATGTGCTCGCTTTCTGCGAGGCAGAAGGAGAGCGTGTTAACAGATGAGACATTCGGACAAGAAGACATCCTGGAGTTGGTGATGCGGGGCAAATGGAGACAACGGGGCCCTTGACAAAGATATCAAGGATGCTACCTGTCTGCCGGAGCCATCTGTCGCATGAAAGTAGTACAAACAACTGAGTGGAAAAGCACAATACAAATACACAGCGCTGTTGACGGCAATGAACGTCAATGGATCAACTATTCAAATGATGTCATCGAAGTAGTCTTTTTAAATTTAGCACAGGCACGCGGTCCACATGGCGTAACGGACTCAGTTAAAAATAGATAATCCAAATAAATTCTGCGCCACAATTTAGACCTGTTTTCACCAGGTCTAAATTGTAGTCCACTTTCGGTCAACCAATTGTCAGGTACGATGGGGGCACGTTGATTCCCCAGAATTCCCATCAAAGTGTAGCACGGTCTGCTAAATTACCAGAACTGGACTTATGCTAGCACGTAAATGAGCATTTATACCTTTCTACAAAAAATGATAAAATAGGACTCCATTTTAATTTCTTTCCGTTTCCTGAGAGCTTTTGTTTAAGCACTGAGTTCAAAGTTAGGTTCAAGCAGGTCTCTTTAATTTATGAGGCGTATGGTCCAAATGACTTTAACTGATTTAAAATGTGAAGGCTAAAGATGTACTTGTAAAGATGAAGCACAATTTTTGGTTTACATTGCGACTGGGACATAAAAAAAAAAAATCCCCAATGGGCCTAAAATCACACCGGGGACCGACCCAATTTTTTCCTCCCGGATCAAAATGACATCTGAGTGGCAGGCTAACATTCCTCCCCGGCGTCACATGTCTGCCCATGTAACCTGGCCCACCTATTCCACATCCAACCTTGTAATGTTCCTCCCGGCGGGTTCGTTGGAGCATGAGAGATCCCGCTCGCTGTTTGTCTTGACAGCGCTCTCCTTAAGCACCTCGTGTATCCATATTTGATTGCGCCACCGGCTGCGTAGGTAAAGACAGGAATTTGTAGTGACAAGGGGAGGGCGTCGGCACAGCGGAGGTACCTCGGCAAAGCGACAACCTCCTCCTGTGGAGGCAGATGAGCCTTGTCAGCCGGCAGTTGGTGCAGTAATTATAAATGGTGCGTTGAATTTCCCAGGGACTCCAGGAGAATGGCATAATGGAGAGAGCACTAACAATTTATAAGCTAAGTTGAAGTAAAATGAGACAGGAACATGATTCAAGTCCTGCACACAAGGAGCTCACCGCAACGCTTTGCACAGGTGCCGTTTCCTCCACATCTGACAACAGAGCGGCTGCGGAGATTGTTGCCCGTGTCCTAAATTAGCAGTTTAGCAGCAGATTAGCATGCAAATTACCAGTATAGCGGATGCACCTGCTTGCCTCGCTGTGGTTCTTGTAAATGAGTCACAATTACAACCTTACCAACCACTGGCAACCCGAGATGACGCCGGTGGAAACGCTGCATATTATTTGCAGTCATTTTATTTTTAAATGATCCACAATTATCATTTTTATCTAAACCTGGTGACGCATTCGGCTGCCTTTTTGGCTCCGATTTTTTTCTACGGTGTCTGAAAACCTGGCAAAAACATTTGTAAAACAAAATGGTGTGCTTAATTTATTCATTTTTATTTTGTAAACTGGTTGCACAAAATCGAATCTTTATAAGTAGATGTATAGTCTATAATAATAATTATGATCCGGTGCGCCTTATATATGGACCAATGTGGATTCGTGGATGAGGACTAATTTATTAAAGTAAGCTTTGAGTTATTTATTCTATGCACTTTATAATCCAATGCGCTTTATATATGGATACAGTTTTAAAATGGGCCATTCATTGAAGGTGCGCCTTATAATCCGGTGCGCCTTATAGTGCGGAAAATACGGTACTTAATTTTTTTTCAGATTCTTGCTACAAATAGTGTAAAAATTATTCTTATTGATCATCTTGGCATGTCGCAATCAGCATCGTACTGATGTACTTTTTTAAAAATGCCACAGAGCTTTCCCAAACTACCAAATAGATTTCCCCAACCTCTGACACATACTGAAGACTGGCACTTACACTATGTTCAGGTACGCTTGCTCGCGGACCCCCGCCTACCCCCCCCCGCCCGCCTCGGAGCACACAGACGCGAAGCTCAGCCTCGTCCTCGGAGGTCCCTCAGTCGCAAATGTCCTGATTGCGAGTGACATCGGAGGCCCTCGTCAGTCACTCTGATGCTGTCAAGGAGTTGGGCGCCGTGAGGTGAGGGCGAATGGCCTATTTATACCGCCGTCACCTGATCTCTCGCCCTTTCGGAAGCCAACAATATTAAATTGACAGTAGCATATTCTGAGATGTGTGATCGGCCTCGGGCCCGCATATTCGATGCTGTTATCTTCCGCCCACCTTTAAAAACACACCGATGATTCTTGTGTTGAACAATAAGGAAAGAGTTAGCAAAAAAAATATATCGGTGCGCCTTATATATGGACCAATATGGATTCGTGGATGAGGACTAACTTATTAAAGTAAGCTTTACGTGTTTATTTTGTGTGTTGTGTGATATTAACGTTTGAGCAACGTTGAGTTATTGATATATTGTTATTGTTTTCACTATTTCGAGTGTTACTAGATTGTGATTGCATTAACGTTTGAGCAACGTTGAGTTATTTATTCTATGCGCCTTATAATCCGGTGCGCTTTATATATGGACAAAGTTTTAAAATGGGCCATTCATTGAAGGTGTGCCTTATAATCCAGTGCGCTTTATAGTGAGGAAAATACGGTATATATAGTATATATATATATATATATATATATATATATATATATATATCCGTCAGCCCACAAGTGGGTCTGTCTGAGTTGTAAAAAGGTGCCGTGCGGCCCGTGCCGTGTTAAACAACCCACATCTGGGTCACTCGTAAACAATCGTCCCCACGTAATCAGCCCCACATGGTTGCGTTCAAGCTTCTGGCGCTCCTGTCTCATGCGCGTGAGGTGAGCGAGCTCGTCAGGCCCGTCAGAACTTTGGTCCTGTGTGAAACGGATCTTGCGGCGTATGATAAATATTTGAACCGCAGGCCTCCTCCCATTGTAATTACGCCAGGTTTCCAAAGGGGCCCCTGACGTTTGATCTCCATAGCGTCCCAAAGCACGGCCGAGGCATTCATTTGATTACAGATGTACCGCAAAGCTCCAGAAGCTGGCGGCTGAAAGCACTCGGGTTCCGTTACAGCCTACGATGCTCTGCAGGAGCACAAACTTCTTTCTCAAGTAGGCTTGTTACTTTTTTGTAAAGAACGCTGCTTTCATTAATAATGTATGCGTTAACAGTTCCAGCTGTCGGAGGTGAAAGTTTAGCGTTTGAGTGCTAAAACTAACACAAACTTCATTTGCTTAACAATGGCCTAAGGTCTGCTGCAGATGTTGCGAGCATTTAAATCAATGACGGCTTTATTGTGCCGCTTTGGAGTCCCTTCTGTTCTCGACAGCGCGGCTTCTCCTCGCAGTCATTGAGCAATGCAACATTAGCGCTGTGGGCGCAGCCACGCGGCGGGGAGAAGCAAAAGATGGGAAGTGGTGCTTTCAAACGCAAGTGGCGCGGTGCGGCGCGGCGCGGCTCTGCACGCTTCCTTCACTGACCTGCGCGTTCTCTTGAAATGATCTGACCTCTCTTTGTTATTATTTCATGTCACTTGCATCTTATCTACCGAGAGATGTCTCCACAACTCGGTGTGTTCGGTGCAGCGGGACCGACTCTATACATCATCCGTGTTGATGCCACTGATTCCAGCGCCGCTCCACACACGGGGTCAACCCCTTAAATGAGATTTTAGCACCCTTGACCCGCGTAGTGCTCCTGTCACCTTTTGCCCGGTAGACGGCGATGACCTTTCACCTCTCGATATGTAAGCAGCCACCAGCCATGGAGATGCAGGAAGGAAGTAAAGTCATTGAGGTGTGAATGAGTGAGCGATCACTTTGGAACTTTGTGTGATGATGCAAGAACAAGAGGATTTATTATTATTATTATTATTATTATTATTACTATCATTATTATACATTTTTTTTATTTAATTTTTATATTATTATTATTATTATTATTATTATTATAAAGTCATTTAAGAGCATTTTTATTTTTATTATTATATCATTATTATTATTATACATGCATTTAAGAGCAAAACCAATTTATAAGCGGGGTGAACATAGGTGGTGCGCAGGTGTGACAGTATTTTAAAAATAAAATGAGGTGCTGGATTCTAGCTCAGCAGCTACAATTATCGCAATGCAAAGGACATCTTGTGAGTTTGTTCAACAACTTTTTTTTTCCCAGAGGTGAAGGCTTTAGCTATGTGTGTGTGTGTGCGGACGGCTCTTTAATGTGCGTTTGTGTTTTTCTTTCTTCCTGACATCTTTCAAGTGCTGCATGTACTGTATGTCATTAATTGAGTCTCCAGCTCCCTGGAGTGGTTAGCTCCACTTGCACTGGAGGGGGTTGGGTGGGGGTGCTGCCTTCTGTGAGTGTGTGTGTGTGTGTGTGTGTGTGTGTGTGTTGTGTGTGTGTGTGATCTCTGATGATTATGCTCGATCAGTGTCAAACACAACCTACTGTGGCGGATGCTTTGAAAATAAACATGTTGCGGACTTTTAAAAAGAGCCATTCAAGCATTTGACTCGGATCTGAGAACATTTCACCTTCTTTTTCTTTGGTGAGCAAACGAGCCGATCTATTCTGATGTCTTAGAGACTAAAGGATAATCAAAGTACCAGGAGAGAGAAGAAGAAAAAAAAAAACCACCACTCTGGGCGCTTTGGAGAATAAAGAACAAATCACATTTTGTTTGCAGAGGTTTATGGCGTGTGATAAAAGACATAAAGCCTCTTCTGCACCTTGGAAGCGCGAGCTGATGAGACGAGGGGCCGACTCCTCGTGTAAGACAACATCGGCTCCGACTTCAAAGACCCCGGCGTGCGCACGCTTATTTGTGTGGAAAACGAAAATATCTATTTGTAGCTTGATGTAAAGATGATGTAAAGGCTCGGCATGCTTGCGGACATCCTGCGTGTACCTTTCAGACGTTCCTGGAGGAAACAGAGCTTAGATGGATGTTGGAGGTTTCTTCTCAGTTGGAATTGCATTAAGAGGAAGCACAAGAGCTAATACAAGATAGAAAGTAAACATTTTGCTCAGTCAAGACCTTTAATAGAAATGTAGATAGAACTTTATTAATCCCTCCAGGGAGACATTAGTCATGGTAAATAGAGTGGGAATAATAATGGTGATAGTCACAGTGGTAATAAATAGTGCAGATGTCGGAATGTTGCTTTTAAACTAAGACAAATAACAAAAGGTAGCATCATTTATAGAAAATAAAACAAACAAAAAAAGAACATAAAAAGTTAAAACACATCCAGAACAGCCAGTAGAAGTTCAGGACTTAACTTTATGAAATGTTAATGGAAACACTGAAAGTTTTTTTTTTGGGGTTTGTTTTACATGCTTGTAAAATGCACGATTATTATGATGGATTGAATTAACGAGCTAGCATTATTTACAAAACCCTAGACAATTAGGGAAAGTTTCTATCTGTGTCATAGCCTCCATTTGCAGACTTGAATCTTCTTCAGGGGTGTCAAACTTATTTTTGTCACGGGCCAGATCATAGTTTCCTTCGGAGGGCCGTTATGATTGTCAACGTCTTCTATATATAGTTTAGGCTACAAAACAAACTGATGGAAAACTAGTTTTGAAATCAGAGACTAGTAAAAAATTTTTAAATTTCTAAAAAAAACGAATGGTAAAAAAAATTGCACGCTATATCTCTTTTTTTTTTTAAAGTGAAGACAATTTGTAATTTCAGTAATGACACAAATTTGTCTTGATGATGATATGGCGGGCCGTATCTGGCCCCCGGGCCTTGACTTTGACACCTATAGTTTACATTGACCTGCTGAGAGGGCAGAAAGGCCGAATCAGATTGATCTCAAGTCCGCTCACAGTTTACGAGTCCTGGAATTGGACGCTGGCGTACCTCGGATCCAGTCGAGTCCCGTTGGCCAATAACAGACAGACACACACCGCAGCCCAATTCCGACTCAAGTGGTTAAACAAAGACGGAGGCATGCAGAGAGTGAAAGTCCCGCAGGGAGAACACTGAGCGCTGACACTTAAACAAAACAAGAGCGAGGACAAGGACGGTAAGCTTGCTGTTTCACAGGCAGACCGGCTTGATGAGAACTAAATGGCGCCCGACCGACTCTGTCGTGCGGGCGGGGGGAACAAAGAGGTGAGGCGCATTAGCCGCTCATCATGTTTGATTGGCCTTTATTAGCAGCGCCTGTATTGTTCCTGTTCGTCAAAGCACTCACAGGTAATGTGCTCATAATCGTTGCCGAAGCCTCCATCTGCTCATCCGGCGGCGGCGGCGGCGGCGGCGGCGGCGGCGTGGGGGGGTAGATGGAGCCGCTCTCGTTTCAAATCCATTTTCCCAGGTGCTGATGGGAGGCTGCAGGGTTTGCGAGCGAGCGTCGAGCCAGCAAACAAGTTGCTGGCCCCGCCTCCATTCGTCAATGCAGGTGCTGGGGTCAAAGTGCGCCGGGAGGTGAATCTGGTTCTGGCAATTCTCCATGCATGTAATTACAAGTCTTTAATTGATAACGCGGAAAAAGGGGCATTGATTTGCTGTCAGGCAGAGGCCCGGCCTCTAATTACTGCTCTGTTCTGCAATGTTGGCTTCACTTCCTGCCAGAACCGATCAGCTGACGATATCCCAGTTGACTTGCTTGCTAGCGGGAAGCAGCTAGATGACGCCTCAAAGTCTTTTGGGGAATCGTCCGGTTAAAAAGTGATACGACGCCTTTGAGCTAACAAAGCAAACACGCTAAGCTAGCCGCAGACTCGCCTTGTCGACTTCCTTCGGGGCGCACTTAAGCCGATGTGATGATGGAGCGGCACCAACTGGCCTCCTGCCCGAAACAATTTGAAGGTGGAGGGGAACCAGACACCCCGTGGTCTTTTCCAAGCGGAATATTCGCTATGAAGTCGGTGGGACTCATCGGTGAAGGGATCGTCTGCAGCTGATTAGTCCAGTTTTCATTTAATTAAGCGAGGGATTTCATTTTTCTTCTCCACACTTATTTGCATCTGGATCACTAACTTGCTCACCATGAAGGCCATGAAAAAAAAAAACGATCATATTTTATAAGGGAGGATTGCGACGCTCATCGGCTGTTTGAATCAAAACGGAAGCGACATATTAAATGTGAACTGATGGCTGGATTTTATTTCACCGATAAACATAAACAAATTGTCTTCGGAACGTAGAATGGAACAGCTTATTTTGATTAAATAAAAATGACAAAAATACACGTTGTTATGATGCAACTCAGTTGAGTTGTGCACGTGTGTGCTTATGCAAATGTTTTGTGTGTGCATATGCTAATTGCATATAGCATGCCTCAGAATGACTCCAAGATAATTTTCTATTTTAACACACTGTAATTGTGTAATTGGTCTTTCTCCTGCAAACGTACGGCAACAAAATATTCTAGGACTATATGGAAAAGAGGGTGACGGGGGCTGGCATACGTTTGTGTGTGGAAAACAAGGGCGGATCCCTTCGCCTGTAGGTGGAGCTCCGCTCTACTCTTCTCTCCTTTTCTCATCCTCCAAAGCTACAATGGCTGCAAGATTTGTAACTCCGTGCTTGTCCAGTGTGTCTTATTCACGTGTGTGCTCTTGATTTGAAATCAATTTGCCGTCGGGGAACGCAAGTGATATCCCACCTGTCCAAGCTGCACCGGATTCAAATGATCAGGATTGTTTCAGCTTCCTACAGAGCGTACTGATGTTCTTCTATTTCTATTTCTACTGAATAATCAAATGCTGGAAAATGAAATGTGTTTTTAAAAAGTTTGCCTGAATCAGCATCAGAGTAATGACCTTCAAAAGTGTGTGTTGCATTATCTTCAGATTTCTTCCAGGCTTCTTTCAGTTCTTGTTGACTTGGGGAGTTTCTTCTTTCGGTGTCCTCTTAATCAAGCAGATAATATTTAACTATTATTATTAAGCTATCTTTTGTTATCATTTTATTTGTCGTGTCCGATCTTAGCATTGTCTATTTGATTATTTTTGTATTTAACTGCTGGCACCTGAATTTCCCCCCGGGGTATCTATCTATCTATCTATCTATCTATCTATCTATCTATCTATCTATCTATCTATCTATCTATCTATCTATCTATCTATCTATCTATCTATCTATCTATCTATCTATCTATCTATCTATCTATCTATCTATCTATCTATCTACCTACCTACCTACCTACCTACCTACCTACCTACCTATCTATCTATCTATCTATCTATCTATCTATCTATCTATCTATCTATCTATCTATCTATCTATCTATCTCTAGCTAGCGAATATGCACTCTAGCTAGCTATATAGCTAGCTAGCTAATACGCACTCTCCATGGCATTTAAGTCTGGGGATAGATTGGAGCCATCTAAATACGTGCTGTTTGAGGTCTCGGTATCTCCCAATCAGTTTGGCTGCATCTTTCATTGGCAGACAAAATGCTCCGACAGACTTGAGAGTTTGTTTTGCCGCTGCCGTCAAGGGTCGCACCGATGAAGATTAATGAGGCTGTTCCGGAAGAAGTCATGCGAACCCAATCCATGACATTACCTCCACTGTTTCTCCGACCGGCTCGTACGAACGGGATCAACTGACCTTCTTGAGCGCTTTGCTCCAAAGTGCTTTTTATTTTCTCGTGTAGTGTTTGTCTTTAGTTTCTGTCGTCTGTTGCTTCTTCTGGACTTTACACAAGCTTGTTTATGGTTGATTTGAGGTCTTCTCAGTGTTTTTCAGCTGATGGTTCAAGATGGTTACACATTTAAAGAATAAAACGTAGTCTTCACTGGCAAGACCAAATGTCCATAACACCATGCTCAGTATCATAACGACTTTTACAAAGATAGTAGTCATGAAATTTTTATCATTTCAACCAAGAAAATACATTTCAAATTATAATCCAAGCAGAGGTGGCCCGAATGTCTTTGAACGTAACGGTGCTAACTAAAACTTTTCTCATGGTGAGATGCATTGTGTCACTGAATCGGAGCCGTTTCTATAAAAAGTCAACAAAGCCCCCAAAAAATAACATTTCAACAATAACAGAGACCTTTTAAAGTGTGCCTTATTGTCTTTGTGAAGATCGAGTGTTTGATGCAGACGCACGTGTAGCTAATATTGTGACCGGCAATTTTATGAACACAGCCTGTAAAGCATAAATGTGTTTCTTTGTCCTTTTCTGTATGGCGCACTGGAGAAGCTAACTCTCGCCTGTGGTGCTCACTGTGAGGGCGTTGAGCGACTGACTTCCTTCTGTCAGATCAGATCAGATTTTTTTTTTTTCGGGACAGGCGTAGAGGAAAGGCAGAAATATGAAGGTGTCGGGAAGAACGTTTGTATCCATGCGAGCGTCTTGGCTCATGGTTTATGTCTTTTCAGGTAAACTGCAACGTCGGGCAGCTGCGGCATCTCCCGGATGCTCAGCGGAGGTTTACACAACATAAACGCATCACTTCCTTCGTGTTGGGCGGGATGTAAACGGTCCATATGCCCGCACGCTTTATAAGTGTTATCCTGTGAAAGCAGGAAACGTTACCTTTGGCCTCGCTTACCGGGTGGCGCCATCGTCACCTGACAGTTTGGCCCCTGGATGGGAAGACATTCACAGTTGGCTTATGTTTGACTTTTAACTACAATATATTTGCATTTACCCTTTTGGAACGGTTTATTTTGTTGCATTTTTGAGTTACCTTTTGTGGAATATATTTATTTTTTTCCACAATTTAATGCACCTAATATTTAAGGGTTGATGACTTGTTGTATCCTCATGACCTTTGACCCTAATGCCCGTTTTTACCTTTTGGAGAACTAAAGACAGGTCATCTCCGTCCTGCTGTGTCATTTGGTACGGCCCATTTAAATCCTTTCTTGCCAAATGTGCTCCGATGATACAAAAATGCGTCGTTCAAATGTTCCAAATCGAACACGTTTCAACTCGAAATGAAAAATCTCGAGGCGCCAACACCATCGTTGTTATTAAATGCCACAATATTACAAGCTTATTCAGCTTTTTAAATAAAGCGTACCATAGTTATCTGCTTGGCACTATTTAACTAATCATCTAATTTTAGACTTACTTGTTGGGAAATTGATAATCATCAAATATTGTGGCAATCATGCGGTAACACGATGAATGCTTAAATGGTTATAACTAACCCCGGGGAGGACAACCTTAACTGATGTGGCCCACAATCAAAAATGAGTTGGACAACCCTGACATAAAATAATAATCCTTCAATGGCCATCAGATTAAAATAACCAACGAAGCCAAATTATATGTCCTGAATTATCCACTACATCAGGGGTGTCAAACTTATTTTTGTCATAGTCATAGTTTTCTTTGGAGGGCCATTGAAATTGTCAACCCTAATAAATATTTAAAGAAAATATGTATTATAATAATACAAATTGCTAGTAAAATCGCTATTTTTTAAAAGTGAAAACAATTTGTAATTTTAGTATTGACATTTAAATTTGATGCACAATTTGTCTTCGCGGGCCACACAAAATAATGTGACGGGCCGTATCTGGCCCCCGGGCCTTGAGTTTGACACCTGTGCGCTAGATCATCCAGAAAAAAAAGGATAGATTCTTGCTTTGTATAATGAAAACAAATATAAAAAATATATAAAAATAAAATAATAAATTCCCATTTCATGTTCGGCTACACCGCGCATTTGAGATCACAAGCGGAAATGCGTGGCTTTAATATTCTGCCTTCACACTTGCCGAGGAATTCCATGTGCGCATGAATTAGTGTGCTTTAAAAATACGTAGCCCCAGGCCACGTTTGTGTTCATGGCTGCGTTTTTATTCCCCCTCGGTCTACAATCGTCTCACCTCTTTTAGTTTCATGGCTCCTTCTCAGGCTGTGTCAGTGTGAAGGAAAGTACCAGGCCTGGATCCAACCTGAATCCTGACCCACAAAAAACTGGCAGCAGTGTCAGTAGTGATGGACATTCACTCCAAGCTAATATTCCAACCACGCCGGGTTTCAATGGCTTGTCAAGCCCAAAACGTTGTTGGTGCGGCTCGGCAGTGGTTTGTATTCAGAACTCACCAGAACCCGAACCTCGTCGAATTTAGAAGCCAAGCAAGACCATCGCAAAACAACAGATTGTTAGTTTGCATTTACACCTGCATAAAAGGTCCGGACCAACGTGGGAAAAGAAAGCCCGGTCCAGTTAAATTGGACCAATCGTTTGAAGGTTGAGTAGTTTTATGATTTTCTCATATTTGTAACAAACCAGTTAAGCACTTTAAAACAAGATGTTGTCAGATTTAATGTTGCGCAACCCGAGTGTGACACTTTAGTGAAACGTGTGGGTCAAGTTCAAAACTGGGCTTTTGAGGTTCCACTGCACTCTGTGTCTTTCTTTCATTTTTAATGATGCGATATTGTTCCTGTATAAAGTCAAACTTCCCTCCGCATTGCCCCCAAACTTTATTTCTTTTTAACTCCCACAAATTTGCCCAAACTTGTTTGCCTGTCTGTCAGCGCATTGAGCTTCAGCCTCACGCTCTACTGAGCATCCTCCCTCTTGATGGTGGTCTCAGACATTCGTCTGAAAAAGCTGCGCTCGCTCTGTGCGGTCAAACTCCTCCTGGATCGAACCAACGGGAGCCCAAAAACAACAATAGAAAAACTCTAAATGAGCCAAGTTGCTCGTGGAAGCCGGTACTTTTCTTCAAATCCGAAACTCATCAATCTATTTGTACTTTTACTGATGTGACTAACATACTGATAATCTGGTAAATGTTTTGGTGCTTTTATACCCAGTGGTGACTAACGAGTGCAGCTGGCAGTGATCTTGGGATCCAATCAGTGATGATCAGGCCTCTTGGTATCTTGATTGGTCGAGTTGGGGGTAAGGGCCACCAATCAGGGACGAGCAAAGATTAAATTCAAGTTGATGACCCGAAAGCATGACGTATGGAACGGAACAGAAATTCCTTCATACATGTTGAAAGATAAAAATAATATGGTGGGTCGGCAGGCTGGGGGCTGTCAAATGGACTTTTTTTTTTTTTTTTAATTCCACCTTCTTCCCTGCAAGTTTGATCAGCGTGTTGTGACAACGCCAAGGGGTGCCTGAAATTATCGAAGTGTCAAGTCTCTCTTGTCGCGGCTCATTCAAAAAAAAAAAAAAAGGTCCTCGTGGCCTCTTTTCATGCAAATAACACCGCGCCCAGGCGTTTCGTTTCTGTCCCCTAATAGCTTCTTACAAATGATGTGCCATTACAAGGAGGTTTATTTAAACAAATTTAATACGTCTTTAATCAACCCTCACCGAGCGCCTTTCAAAAGGTCACACGCCACATCAGGACGGCTTGATGTAAACCCCCCCCCCCCTTCTGCTTCTCCTTCCCCGCGCGCAATATTAGCTCCAAGATGGAGGGGAGGAGGCCAACAAGAGAATTATTTCATGGACAACTCGTTTGAAGCAAATCTTTATTTACATTTTTATTCAGTTATTAAATTTTATCGCAAGACAGAACTGGTGCGGAGGGGCTACCTACACACACACACGCACACACATCTGAGTGTGTATCATGTGACACGCCGGCCTCCTCTTGACGTTCTGCGCCGAACGCTAAGACGGAAAGAAACGCACGATAAATGACGGCGGCAGCCATTTAGCGCCATTTACAAGTCACACGTTAAAGCACGTTTTTGCTACCTAAAGAATGGCGGCGCACCTCGAACCGACAAAAGGCAGCATACTGATGAGTGCTACTAAATTTAATCTCCTGGTGGGTCGTTTGTCGAAACGTCCACAAGGTTAACATCCATAAATGGTATTTTCTTCTTTGCACAATGCGGAGCTCACGTGAATGCTAATTCAATCCGATTATTATTCATACTCCAAACTAAGTAAAGCGAGATGTGGCGGAGGTTTATCATTTTTTATAGGCAATTGACTTCTCTAACCGACGTAGACCAAACAAACACGTCCTTGCTTGCGCCGGCCAGGTTGACAGAAGCGACACATCCTCAAGTGACCCCGCCCATTTGCTCGCCCTTTCTTTCCTCCCGCCCGCCGTGTGGTTTCATCACGCCGCGGCAAACAGAGCCAATAAACAAGGCCATTTAAATATGTATGGCAGCCGCCCTTGCGCTCCTGAGATGGAGAGATTTCAATATGCAAAATTGCCAGTCTGCAATATTACCTCGCTGTTATATACTGTGACCTCCAGGATGAACTCTGCCTCCTGGCTCCGCCCCCTCACACGTCGAACGCTAAGCTTAACACGCTAAGGGTGCGGTGTGTGTTTCCTTCGATGACACGCTTTTTGCCTTTCGATGTCATTCGATAGGATGGGACTCATTAATACGTACGTTGTGTTTCTTCATATCGCTGATTGAACTTACACAACAATCAGAACCCGTGTCGACTTAACCCTTTGCGTGCTTCGGGCTGCCATTTACACACAATGAATTGCTTGCTTAGACACAGCTAACTAAATCGAAGACAGTGGGGGCTGATACGATGAAAAATGGATTTTCATTACCGTTCCATTGATTCCAGTAAATAAGGGCCCCGGGCCGGCGCCGAAAGACCGCAAAACGGTAATAATTTAATCTAAGGTGACACAAACCAAAATGTATGTGGACAAAAAAAAAAATCATCCCTGAATATTAAACAACGGCCTCGAGACAAGCGAGGAAAGGGAGTGGAGGTGCGTGGGAGGGGGTTCATTTAAATATGTGCAGATTGCCATCCAAAGCTATTTAAAAACAAGAATTAGGTATTCCTGTCACAAATCATGTTTTTGCCGCTATGGATATGCCTTGTTATGTCAGTGTTTAACACCAAGCTGAAAGGTTAAAGCAGTCGGTGCATTAAATTGTACAAGGATAATTAATATTTCTCTCCTGGCTATTTATAAAATATGGAAAGTGGAGTCCGCTCGAGTGAGACATTACGCCGACAAAAGTGCAGGAAGTCGCAATTTTTCTCTTCAGAGACCCGAAATGCTCGTTCAGCTTCTGCGACGAGCGACTCCTAGCGCGTTAGCTTTCCGCGTGGCTAATTAGTGCGCAACGCCTTCAATTGGGGGAGTCTCTTCCAGAGGTGTGGAGCTCTCGCTGACACCGCCGGGCACGAGGTGTCACGTCTACCTGACTGCGTTGCACTTCGGTTAACGCGCTGTCAGAATTGGCCCGTGTGATGCAAACGGATATTTCCGTTACATAAACAAGAAAAAAAAAACAGCGGGTCATTTGGCAACACGCCCCGTTCCGTGTGAGCAAGAAGCGACGTGACAAGTGTCCGGGCCCATTACGACGCCTTATTCAGCCACTTGTGCTCGGCTGCTTATTATGGGTATGCACCCCGAGCGTCATGCCACGGCGCCGCATAATAGCCTCACGTACAAAGCATCTGGAGCGAGAGGGCCCCCGTTGCGCTGGCCAGAGGTGCGCTCGTGGTGAGCGGGTCCGTTCGACACCCCCTCCTTTGACCTCGCTCGCCTCGCTGCGGATTTCGGCCTCCCGAGTCATCCTTCGATAACGGCTATGAAAAGTGTCCGCTTAGTCACTGGCCAGACTGGCAAACGTCTTTATCACAGCAGAAAGAATAGTTAAAGTGATGCGGAGGCTGCACTTTGAGCAATGTGTCAGTGAAGCGTCAAAGCCGCTCACACGGATTGGCCCGAGCGGCAACCGCCGCTGACCTTTTCCGCATCAGCCAAAGTCTGCGCGCCACATTTCATCTTGATCACTCCTACCGCCGCTCATTTGCTGCCACCGTGGCGTGTTTGGACCACGGCAATTTATACTTCCACCAAAATCCTTCTTGACAAATAGCTCAACTGATTTGCGTCTTTCTCAACCTTTTGTTGGCTTGAGCTTACATTCAAAGCTACAAGAGGCAATAAATTCAAGTTCCCGACTGATCAGAACTAGATTTTTTTGATGTAAATTGCAGCGGCAAGCAGAACACAAGCTCTGCTGAGCTTGCTCTGTATTCGCTCAGTCGCGTTAGAACAAGCCGTGCCGTTTCATCTGCCAGATTCAAAAGGCCAGTTGCAATTAAAATTTAAATACAATTTTCTATGTACATATTAAACCTGCATCTGCAAATTCCGTATCGTTTCAGTGTCTGCCGATGATTAATTGACTCGCTTTTTGGCTCCCTCGTTTTGTCAATTGTTTGAATTTACGTTCTAATTGGTGATTGGCAGTTGCCGGAATAACACACGATGAAGATGAGCGTGTTTGGGCTTCCGGTGTGAAATCTGACGCCGGATCGAGGGCGAAACTCACCGAGGAAGTCGGGCTTGATTTTCCGTGGTTGATTTTGTGTTTGTGTTGTTGTAGTGTCACACTTGATGCTATTGGATGGCTCCTGTTGGGAAAGAACCCAAAGCCGTTTTGGCTACAGGTTTGCCAGCTTTTCCAGCTGCTTTGGCACAACACTGGCGCTTATTTGGAAAGGTTTGCGAATTCATTTGGATGAACTCTGGAAATTCTCTGGAGAGAGGCGAGCTCACGGACAGACTGCTGCGTGTTGCCGTGCTCATTTTAAATGCCTTTGTTAAAAATAAAATAAAATAATAGACACCATCTCACGTTATATTTCCCCTCCCAATACAAACAGATTATTATTTTTTTTTGCAAGGATCAAGTGCAGATCACCTGGGCGGCGCATTTGCTCGCACCTTGTTCCAGACAGCTGCGTGTGGCCGACGGAGGCAGAAGTGAAAAGGAGGGGCGGCGAAATCACAGAGCGAGGGATGGAGGAGCGCAACAAATACGCAAAGATGAAATGAAAGGCAGAGCAAGAGTAATCGACCTACATCTGTTGCTCATTATCCTGCTGGCCTCGTCGTTGGTAATCGCTCCAGCTGACATAACTCACAGCAGACCTTACTTTGGCTACAGATGGGAGTCAATGGGAAGGTGGGGGGGGCGTCTCCAGTTAATTGTATCAAATAGAAAAGGTTACTGTTCCTGTCTTTAAATTGACTCCAGTTCTATTTGCACCTGTTAAAATGAAGTTTTGCTATAAGCTAACCTTGAAATATGATGCAGCATAGAGAGAATCTCGAAGCTCAATATCTTGTTATGGTGCTGTTGAGACCTCAGACTCTACTTCATCACTGCATCTCCGCAGAGCGGCCACACACTCACCCGCCCTCCGGTCAACTCAGGAAGGTAATAGTCTGATTGTTATCTTGCATGGACAAGCGCTTTCTAATTTTGACTTTATATTTTTGAATCACACATATATTATATTATATTTTATTTCATTTTATTACCCTCTCACCTGCCCTCCGGTCAACTCAGGAAGTCTGATTGTTATCTTGCATGGACAAGCGCTTTCTTTTGGATCCTTGTACCCACCCTGTTAATTTAGACTTTATATTTTAAAATCATACATTTTTGCGACATATGTTGCGATGTTTTCTGAGAGCTCGGTGATAGACAACACAAGCGTGGTTGACACCACCTGATATCCTTGTTAGGCTTCCCCTCTTTTGGCACACACTGTCTCTGGTTTCCGCCCGTGCCACCCCTTGGCCCGGTTCCGCCGACGCTTGTGTTTGAAGGTGTGTTTTCCAGCTGTTCCTCGCAGCAGGCGGACATATCAGGCCAACATGAAAAGGCGACCCACAGCTGTGAAAACACAGACGGACCCAGCGGCTCCAGGTGACTGCACACCTTGACTCCCATTCATCAAACCCTGTTTACTCTGGCCGGCCACACTGAACTGGCCAGGAATCGACTCCTCGGGAAAGATTGATGTAGCTTGTGATGTAGGTAAGAATGCGAGCTGGCAGCCGTTGGCCGGAGGCAGTTCTAAGCGTCTTGGACAGGAAGTTGCATTGGACCAAAAATATGTGATGATGTCATAACCAGCAATGGGCATTATTATTATTATTATTATAATAATATGGTATAATATATTCTCTCTCTCTCTCTCTCTTCTGTACTGCTTTATCCCCACGGGGGTCGCGGGAATATAATATAATATAATATAATATAATTAATATAATTAATATACTTAATATAATATAATATCCATCCACATATAATATTATATAATATATAATATATATATATAATATTATATATATATAATATATATATATTATATATAATATAATATATAATCCACCCATCCATTTTCTATACCGCTTATATTATATTATATTATATTATATTATATTATATTATATTATATTATATTATATTATATTATATTATATTATATTATATTATATTATATTATATTATATTAACATTTAGGCATGCATATGTGCATGGTCTGGGGGACAGCATAATGACCTCAAATGGACCTCAAATGTGTTTATGGTAGGCTGGATAACTCACCCCTCTCAGTTCATGACCCCATTTGAGAGAGCTAAAACCGTTAGCTGGAGTTAAAGGGATCCCTGAAAGTTTGCGACATTCCCTGTTTGGCGAGTTGTGCAAGTTGCAGCGTCACAGGCGTGCAGAACTTGATGTGTGGAGTATAATAATAAAGCGGGACGAGCTCCGAGGCCTGCGTGTCAGCTCTTGTTGTTCTTGAGCGGATGACAGTCATAAACAAACTCTCAATTAAATTTTCACAAACCAGTTGGTTTACAGTAACCTGAGAGCTCGCCTCTGGGTGGACTACCGGCTTGGCTCGTTCAGACTCGAGTGGCAGAATTTGCGGCCGGCCAGGTCTAGCTGAGCGGAAAGAAGATAGGAGCAAGGAGTCAAAGTTGAAATGTGCTCGGACTGCTCATAAATTGAGCTCGGTGATAAATAATCCTTCCTGTTTATCTGCTGCTTCTCAGCCCACACAGCTCTCGCTCTTTGGCTCTCTGGTCAGCCTGCCAACATGTGACATAATAATATGCACTAATAAGGTAAGCTACACTTAAACACAGGAAAATCTTATCAGATTTCTTCCTCGGCTTCAAAGGAATGCATAATAACGTGCTGCTGAACTCGCCTCTGGGAGCCGTGTGGGAGGCTGGGAGAGGACGGCGGTGTGTTCCTGAGCAGCGATAAGCCAACATTTCCTCCCTGTTTAGCTTTATTTTTCTTGGGCTTTAGGAGTCAGTCCTCGTATCCTCGCATACAAAGCCTCTGATCGCCCGAAGATTTAGACATGTACGAGCAGTGTCCTCTCACGTGAACCCCCCACCTTCAGTCTTGACCCCTCTCCGTCCGGATGTGAATCAGTGATGGAAGAATACGAGGGTGTGGACAACAAAAGAAGAAAAACTGATGTCTTTTTCAAATCTTCCAAAGGAGATGAAATAATAATAATATTATTAAGCTTTCCAAGAGGGAAACACTTAAAGGTAAAGACGAGATTAGCGCCGCACGACGTGATGCGATCAAACCGAGTTAACCTGGGAACAGCATGGGCGCCATCCCATTTACAAGCTGCTATTTTCTTTTTTCTTTTTCCTGTTGCTGAGGGAAACAAACTTGCACCGCCGCCGCCGCCGTCGAGGCCTCTCTCACCCTCCCCCTCGGGCGCTCTCCCACGTTTAGCGCGTTATCCTTCACATCTGTAATAATAGCGGCTCATTTGTTGTCATTACGCCTTTTATCTGCGACCTGCATCTTACATCCACAACATCCCCGCCGTTACACCTTCCTGCCTGTGCCGCTTTGTTTACATTTGCGGCCTTCAACTGTGGCCGGGCTGCGCTGGTTGGAGTCGTACGCGATTCTGTTGGAGGAGAATACACGATACACTTTTCGGAGAATGAACAAAAAAACAACAACACAATGCCGTTCCCATTTTGATTAACTTACATGTTTCGACTTAGCTAGCTATAGCTAGCTATAGCTAATCATTGGAGTTATAGCTATAGCTATTTATAGTTATAGCTATATATAGTTATAGAATTGGAGCTATAGCTATAGCAAGACAGTAATAAGAAGAGATGATTCTCAAGAGTTGATTCCCAAATTGACTCATCTACAGCTACAATATCTGTAAACAGAAAGTTAGCATAGCAGTAATTAAGTGGATTAGTGCTAGCTTTTTACCGTAACCGCGGACACGTACAAGTCCAATTTAATTTTTTTTAGGTTTTCATAAAACAATTTCATTTTAGTGTTATATTTACATATATATAGATTAATTTAATATTTCTTTCATTTACTATCTTTTAAATGGGCTATCTATTGCTGAAAAAAAGACATGAAGAGAAAAAAAAATGAGTACAAATAAATTAGTACAAATAAGTACAAATAATAATAATAAAAAAAAATAATGTACAAATAAGTGCATTAAATTTGGGATAAAATAGGATGTGTCTATTTTCACATGTGCACTTTTACAGTGCACACAGCTTGTGATGTAGCAATGTCGCTTGCCCTTGTGTAGGAAAAAGGGTCCATTTGGCCCAAATTGGGTCGGAGCGGCGCAGAGCTGTCAGAGGACGTGACAGTACAGCACTGGAAGAATAATGTCGCTTGTCAGAAGGGTCCTCGCCGCTCGCAGACGAACACGTACTCGGCGTGTCATACACTTGGGCCGTCCTGACAGATTGGAAAGCGACAACTTCCTCTCCTTTGACAAATTGACTTTTAAAGACTTAGAAAATGAGCCATAACTGTTTCGGTCTCAAAGTTTAAGAGCAAAGGCAAGCGTCATAAAAAACAATTTTTACTTGAGTTGTCATTTTATTGTTCTCTTGCGTGTTGAAAGCGCCTTGTGTTCTGCTTTATTTGTCTTAACACGGTGTCACACATGATTAGCCGTCTCTTTTGTTTCACTCGTAGACCGAATAAATTTACCGTGCTTTTATCTTTGTCATCTCCCTTATCCTTTCCTCCACACCTTAGCGCAGATTAGAGCATCTCGCTTGCTATCTCCCAGCAAACCTAACCGGATTAAGCGGATAAAAATACACACTTTCACTTCTGGAGTGAATTACCTTTCAAAAACCTCGGTGTTAAATAAAAAATGGAAAGAAGACGGAATTCAATGAAAGCAATCGGTGATGCTTTGCCACGGTGTCGTTTCGTAACGTGCGGTGAGTCAGCAAGAGTGCGACGGATGACAAAGAATGACATCAAAGTCAACAAAGCAGGGCAACACAAAGCGTAAAAGCTGTGTTGAAATGACCTGTAGGCGATTTTTGTTCCCTTTTATTGCAATCTTCAATTGAAACAACAAAATGACTCGGCTCATCCTGGCCAATTCTCATCTCATGCTCATCTTTTTGCAGGTGGCGAGTTGAAGTCGCATCTTGTCTCTGGCATGCAGAGAATAGACGGGCAATTATTTGTACCGCAATGCCACGGAAAATCTTTCTTTTGACAGTCTTGATAATTTTGAACATGTCTCGGCCACCAAACTAGCTTCAATGAGCGAGATGTGGAACAAGTCATCTTTGTCATAATATCATATCATGATATGTGATATGATATATGATATGATATATATATGATACATGACATGGTATATGACATTATATATGATGTATCATTTATTATATGACATATATCATATATACGATATATACGATATATGATATATGTGATATGAAATATGATACATATGATATATACAATATATGATAAGATATATATGATATATGACATTGTATGAGATAAGATATATGAAATGATATATGATATGACATGATATGATATATGATATGATATATATATATAGTATATATATGATACATGACATGATATATGGCATGATATATCGTATATCATATATGATATGATATATATCATATACACGATATATGATATATGTGATATGAAATATGATATATACGATATATGATAAGATATATATGATATATGACATTGTATGAGATAAGATATATGAAATGATATATGATATGACATGATATGGTATATGAGATATCATATATCATATAACGTAAATGCTAATAAAAGTAAAAAAAAGCATGTATATGATGAGTGTGGTAAAAGGTTTGACCCTGAGGAAGACAACAGGAGCGTGAATGTCATTTTGCGATGTTTGTGCCAATGTTATCTTCTTCTTGGTATTCTAATGATTACAGACTTGACGGTCTTAATATTGAGCAGCCAAACTGTGCTGACTAACGACGAACCGTGAGGCTATTTAGCAGTAGCCCAGTTGGCGCGTTGTGCCTTAACTGCTGGGACATGTGCCGGCGAGACTGATGGCGCGGGTCTGATGTCTGATGTGTTGGCAGCCGTCACGGTGCTCAGAAATGGGTGCTTGCCTTATTATTTTTTTTTATCCTAACTATTTAACACTAACTTTCTTTTGCTGCCCTATTACGACGTCCCAATACGTTTTTCGGCTTTACCCTAAGCTAATATCTCAAATCATGTGGTTACTCCCCAAAACAGGATCTTAGGGGCCACAGAATTTTAGGATTTATCTGGACATATTCATTTCATTTAAAACTGTATTATTATAAAACTTGCATTACATTTGGAAAAGTGTCGTGGTAGCAGCACTGAAAAGCTGTCCACCGCTACGTAATTTGTTTACCGTGATGGTGACAAAGTAAGATAACACGTATCAATTACAATAAAGGAGTTGAACTGAATTCATTGCGGGCTGATTGGAAAGAATCTTCCTTTGACGCCTTCCAAGCTTCTTCACTTTGTTTGAGCTCAGAAGATATTGACATCAATCGCTTGTATCTCTCTACTCCTTTGGCTAAACAGGATGTCGGAAGCCGTTCAGTCCTTCGGCCATCTGCTGTCACAGCGCCCCCGCCCTCCCTTCCACGTTTTTGTGCACTAAAGCGCCGCGACAGGTTTCCCTCCAAGTCTGAGCAGGTGGCTCATGCTGGAAAATGGCGTGAATAGTGACTGTCGGAGCGGCCGGTGGCGATGGTGCGCAAGTTATCGAGCGGTGGGTAAAAGTTGCGGCGCTCAGGTGCGAGAGCGCCCGGGTCGCCTTCGCTCACGTGTCGCTCCGAGCGGCGTGCTGCGGACTTTCACGCACCAGATGGACTCGCTCTGTCACACTCGGGCTTGAGGCCTGGCGACCACCGGCCTCCCACTTTCATTAGTGCTTTGGCCGCGTTCACAAGTTTGGAGAGCAAGAGAGCTTCGATCTGAGGATTAGCAGCACATCTGAAGCAACAAATGGTCCACTCTCTCCCTTTTTTTTCATGAGCGTAAACCTGGCCAAAGTCGAGCAAGGCTGCTCAGAAGGTGCCAGGGCGGGCTGTCTGCAGTAGAAAAAAGAAAAACAGCTCTTTACTAGATCATTCTGTTGAAAAGATGACATCATTAGTGAACACAATTAACTTTTCAGTGGTGGTTGACACGTGCACTCGGGTTGAGGGTTTGAATCTCGGTTATCAACGTTTTTCCAGGTAGCATAGATGGCTAACTACGGTTACTGTTAGCTTTAATTCTGCTACAGTAAATCCTCATCAGAACAAAAAAAATCCAGTTTAGTGGCCTCTCTCGTGAGTCCAAAGGCAGGGTGAGGTTTTGAATCTCGGCTATAGCCTTTCCGTGAGGAGTTGTTCTCTTCGTTTTTCCAGTTAGCATAGATGGCTAACTACTGTTAGCTTTAATGACGGTTACTGTTGGCTTTAATTCTGCTACAGTAAATCCTCATCAGGACGAAAAATTAAAGTTTAGCGGCCTTTCTCATGAGTCCAAAGGCAGGTTGAGGTTTTGAATCTCGGCTATAGCCTTCCCGTGTGGAGTTGTTCCCATTTCCCAGTTAGCATGGATGGCTAACTACTGTTACTGTCATCTTTAATTCCGCAACAGTAAATCCTTATCATGACGAAAAATTTCAGTTTAGCGGCCTCTCTCGTGAGTCCACAGGCCGATTGAGGTTTTGAATCTCGGCTATAGCCTTCCCGTGAGAAGTTGTTCCATTTGTTTTTCCAGTTAGCATGAATAGCTAAATACTGTTAGCTTTAATTCTGCTACAGTAAATCGTCATCAGGACGAAAAAATTCCAGTTTAGCGGCTTGTCTCGTGAGTCCAAAGGCAGTCTCTGCCGGATCAATACCCGCCTGCACTTTTTCTCTCGGGTTTTGCGTACCTGACACTCGTGGCGAGACCCCGCCAAGCGCCGAGGCTTTGTGTCTCTCACCGCTGCAGCTCTCGCAGCTTCTTCTCCGCAAGGGTAGCCTCTAATAGATTCCCCGGGCCCCCATGTATTATTAATGCTCTCTGCTCTCCAAGGTGGCAGTGACAAATAGGGAGCAGAATTCACTGACTAGCGCTGAATGTACTTTTTAGTCATGCTTGAGCTTCCCGCAGTCCATACGGCTGCCGGCTTTCTCCTGCTTTTCCCTCGGAAGAAGTTCCTCTTTCCAAGTGGAACTGCAGAGCTCTGCTGTGTCCACCTGCGTCATCCTGGACTCATTTGGTCACAGCAGTACAAAACCTTAGCAGTGATTCTTTGTTTTGTCTCGGTTTATTTAGGACACTGTGTGGAGTTGCCCGAGGCCGTGTCTACTTGGTGTTTCTAAGTCTCGCAGTTACGCGGCGATACGGCTTGGCTGCCGTGTAACAGACTCCAACAAGCCTCGGGGAACGGCATTGGAGGGCTTAACCCAGATTTGTGTGTCTCTCTCAGCTCTGACCTCCGTGCGTTGCGCCTACCTGGATGTGACAGGAACACAAAAGGGCTCGGGATGAATCACAACCCTGAAGCTGTTTGCCTTTTTGCATCAATACAGCTGAACTACCTGGAAGGACTCAGCTAAAAAAACAAAAGCAACATATGTCTTATGGTTGGCACCTTTATCGTGGTAGCCCCTGGTGAGATTTGGAGGCCTGCCTTCACCTGTTGAGCCCCCCCCCCAAAAAAAACAAAACAAAAGGTGCACAGCATTCTAAGGCTGCTTCATTTTATCTCCCTTAAAATACCAGTGGAAATAATCGTAATTATGATACATTTATCGTTATTTTCTAACATTGTACCCCAAGAAGCAAAATGCAATGAACTTCTTTTACACCGATGTGACCTCCCTCAATGCAGGAAACAATTAATTTAAAAAATAACCAGACTTTTTATTTTAAAATACATGTTAAGAGGAATTATCAGTGGCATAATCCACATTTCATATGTCAAATTAAGATAGCATATAGAGCCAGTAGTGAAGAATTCAGTTTTGTGTAATTCTGTTGTCAACAGCCTAAAATATAGTCAGGGCGATCATCTTCTCAAGATTGGTCGATGAAGGCATTGCAAAGTACTATATGCTTAACATTTTAATTGCCCGATGAGCACCTCAAATATTCCCATCATAAAGCAAGGAAAAAAAGTAATATCACTCCCAAGGGGCCCTTGCCATCCCTTTTGAAAAAAGAAATCAAGTGCTGCTTAGTTTGAAGTTTAAGAAGAAAGCAGTGAAGCAATTTGCTGGTGCCTCAATGAACATAGTAGCTCACCTTTGCTTGAAGTTTAATACAGCAACTTGGCGCAGAATGAACCTTTTAACGTACGCACGGCGCCGGTTTAAGTGCGGAACTTCTCCCCTGAGTGCACTGGCAGGTTGCGGCAGCAGGTCAAAGCTCTTCTCAGGATGGAGGTGGGTGAAGGCTGCTCCCAACACGCAGCCCGTCCACCCCCTCTCTGCTCTCATCCTCCCCCGCCTCCCCCGCCTCGGTTTTTATTCACCCAGCGCCGTGACGCTAGGATCCACTCTACAGCTGTTCCCCTGTTGATCAATTAAAAACATGCTTTGGTGAAATAATTAGCTGACATTTGCTCCTACTTAACAGATGTTTCTGTATGAAAGTACAGAGGTGGAGGACAGGCAGCGTGTGTGTTGATGTGTGATAGCAAGCGAGGGAGGGAGGGAGGGTGTGTTTCTTTTTTTAATTATTTTCATTTGCAAAAAAAAAAAAGAAAAAACTGTTTGCATTTCAAAGAAACGTACACATTTTAAGGTAATTATAAGAGGTGGGCCCTTCCCTGGAATGTTTGGTTGCTAATGTGAGTGTGATCATCATAGTTAACCATCGTTTACATAATTAGCCCGTAATTAGCGTCACATTAAGGCAATAATATTAGCATTATGCAATTAATTAAAAGCAAACATGAACAGTTGCGTTGTGTTTGTCTGCACCTCCCTAATCATATTTATTGTCTTGGAGGAAAACAAATACGACCATCTCGTGCTTCCATCGGCAACTTTGGCCTGACAGCTCCTGCCGTCAGAGTATTGATTTGAATTCACCTGGGAAAACTACGCAAGCGTGGAACTGCCAATGGAGAGTACAAATTTTTCACTGGCAAGTACTCGCAATTATGTTCAAATTTATTTGCAAGTATGATTGAACTTATCGAACTTAATTGTAGGCTTAGGGCTGCAAATGTAGCATTTTTATTCCCACGACACTGGTATTGCCTTATGATATTATATTATATTATATCAATAAGTTTGAATATTAAATCAGGAAAAAATATTTGTAATTTTCTGTAGTTATTTATTATTTTATTATTGATAATTTTCATTATTATTTTATTATTTATTATATATATTTTTGCATTATTTAAATTTACTATTTTTCTCATGCCACCCTATGCGCATAATGGGAAAATTGTAAAAAAATATTTTATTTTTATTTATTATTTATTATAATTTTTTGCATTATTTACATTTGAAATTTTTCTCATAATGCCACCCTGTATGCGCATTATGCGGAATTAAATGCCAAATGGAAATCATGTCCTGACATAAAACCATAAAGATCGCAATAAACAATGTCTTTAAAAAAAAAAAAAAAAAAAAGTTTTGCTGTTGTGACCATGCTTACGCAGATGAACATTCTGCATCCTTCTTGACAGGCAGAGGAGCTTCCTAGCAAAGAGGGAGCCGGTGAGGTCTGCAGCGCAAGCCTCCCTAATGGCGGACGGCTTGTCAGGATTAGGGCAACAGGGGTTGTAAAATGGAGGCGTGATGAGGTGACTGGCTTTCCCCTCTCAGCTCCAGCACTTTGTACAGATTTGCCCAGCTCTGCGGAACTGGCGCCGCCTTGCTTGGGTGCCGCGCTCTCCTTTTTTTTTTGAAGGAGTGCATGCTTCGATGCCATCTGTCCAAGCCCCGCAGCTTTCGGGGCTAAATTGGCTGATTTCATTACCATTCAGGTGAAGATTTTTGTGTGAAAGCAGAGAGAAGAATCAGCAAGGAAGAAGGTGCCAAAGGTTTATAAATGTTGCTGAAAAGATACGACGGCGCCGACTTTGGCGGCTAATCCCCGAGGTGGTTAATGAACTTGCTCTCTTAAAGCTCCCGGGCTAATGGATCAGATGCTCTCATCAGCTCCGACTTTGGCCCGTTTCTACTCCACTAATTTTACGCGTGTTCCATTCTTGTCGGTAGACAACTGCGGGGGAACTGCTCAAATTTGACTCTGTGATCATCGCGCTGAATTATTATATTTATGAATTGAACGAGAGACCCAATGAGGAAAATGCAAAATTTTTTTGCCCTCAGCATATTTCACACCTTTCCAGAATTGCACCACCAAAATGTTCGTATAAGAAAAGTGGAAACAAAGATGGCTTAGCAATTATCAAAAACAAATGTCGGGTTTGTTTACAAGCTGCGCAAATACACGCCGGCTTGTTTGCCCAGGAAATCCTACCAAATTTATTAATCGGACGTCAAATCCCAAAGTGATTTAGCCAACGCCCGAAAACATATTGCAGCGCCTTTTTGTTATATTTGTTTGCACTTTGGCTAATTCCATCGTAGCGACGTAGACAAAAAAAAAAAAAAAAGAAGCACACAAGACAACAAGCCTGTCAGAAGCTCTTCCTTTCTTGAGAATTACCTTCCCGCGTGTTATCGGCGAGCTTTGTGCTGGAAGTGAACAGGCAGGAAAGAAGACAAAAACACTTGACATATCCCCGGGCTATTTCTTTTTTGCTCTAGATGCAGAGGAACAAAACGAACTCCCCAAGTTCAGGTTGAGGCTCAGCGTAGCCGTGGGCTCGGACCCAGCAATGTTTGACTGTGTAGCGCAAAGACACATCCCCCCCCCCCCTCCGCTCACCTCGTAGATGCAGGCGCACACATCTCGCCATCTCGCCGCACGTGAAGTGACAGGGCAATTTGCATTACTGACCTCCACTCCAATTCACACGGATAAACACATGCACGTCACGGCACACGCGTTACGTTCTTCATCTTCAAATGTTGTTTTTGACCTCTCAGGTGTTGGCTTCTTAGCGCTCTATTTTTCTTCACCTTGATTGGTCGATGGCGGCGAATGTGTTTATGCCCGTTTGTAGTCATGTGTCACGTCTGGTTTGGATCTCTGCGCTAAAGCCTCGGGGTCAGGTGTTAGGTTCAACACTTGCGCAGAAATCGGAATGACCTGTACCGCCTCCGGGCTGCAACACCAAGCACAACACAGACGGAGGCGGGGCACTCGCCCAGCGGAATTATGGGTATACCGAGTCTCTAATTGTGTTAGCTTCTACCTTTTTTTTCCTTTAGTGCCAAGAAATGAAGATGTTCCAACACGGACGTATTTGGAATTTTCGGAAACAAAACCTAAGACCAAATCTGTCAAGTTACATTAAATTGAATTTTTTGTTGTGGGCCACATCGTAGTTATGGTTTACCTCGTGGGGCCATTAATGACAATCGTATATTGTTGCATACACACAAGATGATTCAGCATAAAAAAAGTTGAACAATTTTCTAATTTATTTAATTTAAGTGGGGTTTAAAAAAATGTAATATCTCACTGTTGTTAAAAGGGAAGACGATTTACAATTTTGGTATTTTAACAAGAAAGTTGACACACGAGTTGCCTTTGCGGGCCACATGAAATGATGTGGCGGGCCGGATGCGGCCCCCGGGCCTTGAGTTTGACAACTTAGTATAGACCATCAAATTCTCGTCGACGGGACAATGTCGATTCTTAAATTCACTTTTGATTTTTGTGTTTAAATGGCTAACAGCTAATATCGCCTGTAATCGTAATAATCGAAAAACCTAAACTACCATCTGGACCTCGATGCCGATCCCCACAGGAGTCTGGATTCAAAACCCCAACGTCAAAACTGCGAGGCTTACCACTTTCTCTATGCAGCATATTTGCGTTTGTATACGGAAAAAACGATTTGTTTTCCGATTTGGGTCAGTCATTTCCCAACCCGTGGTCCCTTTATGAGTGTGATTCATGCTTTCTTGTCGCGACACGTGCTCCGAAGCTCCAAGACGGCAAAGCTTTGACAAGTTAGTTAGTTATACAAATCTAAATTGCCGAATGAATTGTCACGCTAAAGTCTTTCAGGAAGTATAACAGGCCGGGGCGGCTCTCCGACTACCCGCCCTCGGCAGATCGATAGAGCGGCCGAGCGGCCAAGGCGCTGGCTCTCTGACAGCGCCGGGGCCCGGAATCAGTCGAGGGGTCTGGAGCGCGCCGGTCCATTATGGTGTGTCATGGCAATGAAATGAGATGTCAGGCGCCGGCAGATCAATGGCTGACACGAGCGCAGTGAGAGGTGCGTGCTGCTTCCTAAAGTTATTACCTCTACCTCGCTGTCACAAATCCAGCTGTGATGCATTACACGTGTTGGCTGTTGTGCGGCGCGTGTAAGCGGAGCCCAAACAGACGGCAATCGGATGAGAAATGCGCTTTCCGCTCCATTCGTCTCCCATATAGCTTTGTGTGCTCTGGCGGGCTGACGCCATTGTCCCGCTGCACTTTTCTTTGTAAATAGGCATCACTCACTGTAGACTTTTGTTTCCTCTGGAAGCATCCAAAGTGATTTTTTTTTTTTTAGAAATGCACAATCCATCAATTTTGCCTACAAAACCAGTAGGCTCGTCCCTGGAAGTCACCCACTCGGCTGCACAAAGACAAAGAGCTGGGATGAGAATGTTTGGCGCGTTTGAATAACAGTTGTTTCTCCCAATGTGACGATGAGCATCGTTGAAATAAAAAAAAAAAACCAGGCTCCGCCCATGGACTCATTTGATGACCATTGATCATGACATGGTAATTTTTCAAGGCTAATTTCCAAAATGTGGCTCACACGTACCGTCTGGACTTATTAATACAACCGGCGGGTCCTCGGCCCAGCCCGGGCCCAGCCCCCTGTTTTTGTGCGTGACGTGGTGGCTCCGCTCGTGGCAATAATAAATCACGCGCTGACAAGCGCGGCTCTCTCATAACCTTGATGGACTGAGAATCAACGACCCCCTTCAAATCACGCCTGATTACGCAATTGGCATCGATCATCGCTCTTGTCTTCTTCCATAAGGACGGGCTTGTTTCTGTGCTTTGAGTCAGACATGTGAAACACGCAACAATGGATTTTGTTCAATAACCCTTCAAGGACAATTTTGAAACGGAAAGTTAGCATCCCCCGTTAGCATCAGATAAAGTGAGGCAGAATAAATCACAATCTCAGCTGTACTCTTGTGTCTTTTGTCATCCCGGCAGTGCAGACGGAGGACCCACGGGTCGGACCTCAGGTCGGGCGCGCTGACCCGCCTGTCAGTGTTACTCGCAGAGGTTTGAATACGCCGTGACAGGTGCCAATCTGCGGCGCCGGGGCGATAACGGCGTCACCCTGGCGGCGCTCCGAGGGAACCTCGGCAGCCACCTTTACATATGCCAAACACTTGAGCTTGTGTGGGAATAACAATGATGCATTTGTTGAGGGCTCACACTTTGGACTTGATTTATGGGTTCTGAGCGGAAGTGATAACCTGTTTAACGCTTGGCTGGACTTTTTCTTTTTTTGCGTGCGTTTGGGTGACATTTACCTTCCTGTCACGCCGTTTGTGCATGCGCCGGTGACGATTGTGACATTCTGTTTGCTACTGGGACAACACTGCCAGGGTTTCACGTCTCGGGTTGTTCTCTTCATTAAATACTGGGGATCGTTTGATTGACGTGTAAAAAAATCACTTAATAGACCCAAGAACACATTATTTTCATTTCCATTATTTCCAATGGTAAAAATTCTTTGGATTGTGTTAGTGGAATGGAGGTCCCACTCAGTCTTAGCTTGGAACTTTGTTTTTTGTTTTAACAACTATAAAAAGAAGAAAATAAAAAACAAGTTTTAGCACCACTTTCTTATTTTTTTTATTAATTTTTATTTTTTTTATTAGATTGAAATGTAATATTCAGAGGTAGGACTTGAGTGAAAAAGCTTACAAGACCAAATAAAATAAAGATAAATAATAAATAAGAAAATAAAAAACAAGTTGGAGCACCACTATTTTTTTATTAATTTGTATTTTTTTTAATATTTAATATTCAGAGGTAGGACTTGAGTGGAAAAGCCGACAAGACCAAATAAATAAAGGTAAATAATAAATAAGAAAATAAAAAAACAAGTTGGCGCACACCTTTCTTATTTTTTTATTAATTTCGATTTTTTTTCTTAATTTATTTGGAATGTAATATTCAGAGGTAGGACTTGAGTGGAAAAGCCAACAAGACCAAGAACGCCTGATTCAAGTTTCGAAACAAGTTAATTTAGAAGGTTCAATGTAAGGTTTGTCAACTTGAGGTGAACAGATTACCTTGCTTCTTTCTTTCCTGCTTGCCCAGCTAAATTTCTACCTAACGAGCCGCGGATTTGAAAAGGTTCAGGAAGCGTGGACTGATGAGAGTGCCTCCAACAGTGACCGGCAGTTTCCTTCCATCTCAGCACATTTCCCCCCTCACAAGCCGCTTGACTCCTCCCACTCAGCGGCGCTCAATTTGTCTTGCCGACTGGAATCCATATTTTTCTCATTTGTCGTACAACTTCTTCCAGGTTGCCCTCCCCACCCCTCCCCGAATTGCTCGCCCACTGTCCGTCTGACCGCCCCCCCCCCTCACCTATTTAGTCCTTGTGGTTTTCCAAAGGTGTTCCATTACTCTGAAGAAGCGGTGGGCTGGAATGCACCAACGAGGGCCGCAGCAGGGGAATGATGATGGAAAGCGGCCTTTTACACCATCTTATTGTCTGTCTGTCTACCTTGCAGCAGCAGCAGCGGTCCCCCGGCGGGCCGCCGGCACAATCAATACGACACAAGACTTGAATTAGACATCCACCTTAACGCAAGACCTGAAATCCCTTGAACGTTTACTTTTCTTTCCACTGTGTTAACCAATAAGTGGATGAAATGAGAGGGAAAAGAGCAGCTGTCTTTCCCGTTTCTTATCTCCGCTACTTTTTTTTTGCTCGTCTCTCTCTCTCTCGCTTCTCCTTATGCTGGCATTTGGCTCTCGGCGCCGCAACCCTCACTATCTGTTTTGCCTTAAAAAAGCCACTTGAGCATAAATGAAATGCACAATTAGCAGATATCCAGAAGAAATGGGACACTCTCATGAGCAAGGAGTGCATGCATGTGTGAACACACACACACACACACACACATACACACACACTAATTGAATAATGTGTTCTCATCGACATGACGTTTGCTTCAACAGCTCACGGGTATAAATTATTTTAGAGGGATACAATCAGAGATGTCACAGAGCGTATTTTTATTCTTTGAGGTTTCACAGTTCAATATTTAGGATGATCCACGTTTGTCACAATAACAACGTGTGAAGATTAATCAGAATTGTTTTTGGTCTTTTTTTTATTCAGTTTATCTTCCCAGTTTTGATGGGGGTTCAGATCGACTGGAATATATACTTTTTATTTCCAGACTTAGTTCAAAATTTCTGTAAATGTGCATGGATGACCATTTCAGTGTGTACACTTCTTGCCTGAAGTGTGCTGGGATAGGCTTTGGAAAATCATGTTTTTATTTGTTCTAATTTGCTTCAATATTTTTTGGTACTAGTTATTCTACCCATTTTTTACATTTCTGCTTTGAGGCGTTCTGGCGTCTGGTTTTACCTCAGGATAATATAACATAACACAACACAACACAACACAACACAACACAACATAACATAACATAACATAACATAACATAACATAACATAACATAACATAACATAACATGTATAACAGTTCCATCCACTCCAAACTTGAAACAAATGTTAGGAACGCTAAATATAATGTATCATATATTTATTTTGGGAAAACTATCTTCCAAGAAGGCGGCTCGGTGGCGCACTGGGTAGCACGTCCGCCTCACAGTTAGGAGGGTGCGGGTTCGATTCCACCTCCGGCCCTCCCTGTGTGGAGTTTGCATGTTCTCCCCGGGCCCGCGTGGGTTTTCTCCGGGCACTCCGGTTTCCTCCCACATCCCAAAAACATGCTTGGTAGGCCGATTGAAGACTCCAAATTGTCCCTAGGTGTGAGTGCGAGTGCAAATGGTTGTTTGTCTCTGTGTGCCCTGCGATCGGCTGGCAACCGGTTCAGGGTGTCCCCTGCCTACTGCCCGTTGACGGCTGGGATAGGCTCCAGCACTCCCGCGACCCCCGTGGGGACTAAGCGGTTCAGAAAATGGATGGATGGATGGATCTTCCAAGATTTGGGGTATGATGATGGTCACGAATCAAATTGTGCCCTCCACTGAGCAGCAGCCAAATGACATCAGCACATTCATTCAAAATGCTATTCTCTTCTAAAACTGAATTATCTTTCTTCATGAGGTAACATGAATAGAAAAAGGAACACTTTTTTTTTTTTTCAAATTGCCTGGGCGAGTCCCTTCATGCACCTGCAAGCTCGACTTGTGCTCTTTTACCTGCCACTCCATTTTGCACACACGTACAAATACACACACACACACACACCTCCGTACAAGCACACTTCAGTTCCCTCTGGCGGATCAATAGAAGGCACTCAGTGCAGCTGACGCCCTTTCACACCTGATACTTGCTCTAAACACCCTCCCCTCTTCTCCACACTCCAACCGGGTAAGGGAGCAAGTCGGCGGCACAGTGGGAATTACTCGCTGTTGTGTGGAGTGATCTCTCTCAGGGTTACAGGTACTTAGCTCCCATTATGTCTGCTCTATTACCTGCTTGCAGCCTCCACCAGCGTCTGTGTGTGCACAACAATCCCTCCCGCCGGCCCGCTACCTTTTCACCCCCCCCCCCCCCCCACGTGTGAAAGGTGCACTTAACATACTCTGACTGGTGTGTAAACACAGCACACACACACACTCACCTTGCGGCACACGCGCTCTCATTTTCCAATTACAGCTTGGCATTCATTTCCACACCTGCATGCTTGTTCAGACAAATTATCTCCTTGTTGCTCATTTCACCTCGGTTAGAAAAACTCTTTGTGAGCGCACACGCTGGGTAAGCTGATCCGTCTGACAAACTGACAGACAAGTGGCTGCTCGGGGCTCGGAGACTGCTGAAAGGTTAATTACCCGTAACTGATGTACCTGTGTTGGTTTCAGTGAGTCTTCCTCCTCCTCCTCGTTGCAACCTGCACTTATCACAGTTACGAAGTCACCGCAGCCACTTAAGAGCTTTAATTGGAAGATTAGGGGGGGTTTAGCTATCGATTTCACGTCTTCGCTGTTTACTTTTTAGCTGCCTGACAGCGCAGTGGCACCTGTCTGCCTGCGGGGGCGCTGCATTACATTTTTTTTCTAAAGTCCAACTGTAAGTGGTTCTCAATCTGTATAAAACGAGAGCCGCATTCCATAACTAAATATTAACTTTTCAAGTAGCACCATTACGATACATGAGTGTTAAAAAAAGCAGGAGTTTAATTCTGCAGTGGCCCCTGTCTGCCTGCGGGGGCGCTGCATTACATTTTTTTGTAAAGTCCAACTGTGAGTGGTTCTCAATCTGTATAAATCGAGAGCCGCATTCCAAAACTAAATATTAACTTTTCAAGTGACATGTCATTACGATACATGAGTGTTAAAAAAAGCAGGAGTTTAATTCTGCAGTGGCCCCTGTCTGCCTGCGGGGGCGCTGCATTACATTTTTTTGTAAAGTCCGACTGTGAGTGGTTCTGTATAAATCGAGAGCCGCATTCCAAAACTAAATATTAGCTTTCCGTGTCGCACCATTACGATACACTAGTGCTAAAATCCTTATCAAAAACAAGGCAGGAGTTTAATTCCCGAAAAGTAGGTCTACGATAAAGCCGTATTACCATTCGCATTGCTCTATTTCCCTACGACGACATGCACGTTCCGACAAAAACTGTTAACCCACATGCTGCGTCTATTAGCCAGGTGTTGCGGGGTCCCAGAGGTTGTGTTTCACCAGGAATCAACAACCTGCTGTAAACAGCAAAGCACCTTCCCTTCCCTTCCCTTTCTTTGTACCGTCAAAGTGCAACCATCTGCTCCTGGGCCACTAAAATAGACTCGCGAGCGTTGCTAACAATTAGTAGTTGCTGCGCTGGGGGACCACACATCAAGCCACCTGATTTTCATAGCAGGCACTCGATGCGGCCCATCAGCCCGCCAAGCCCGGCAGGCAGCTATCAATAGAACGGCACCTGTTTCCTGCCAGTGCCAGCGAGACACTTCTATAGCTGCACCTGTATGTGCTCACACACTGTTTGGCTAGCAAGCGGCGCTAATGCAATCACAGGAAGGACAGGGAGCACTTGACGAGTGCGAGGCGAGCCAACGGTAGCACCGAAAATGCGCGAATGAAGTCAGGATGTCGCTTTTTCAAAAGCGGGAGCTCAAAAAGGAAATCTATTGACCCTGAATTGCTGCAGATGATGATGGGTGTGCATGCTTTTGCAGCTCTCAGTGTTTGTTCTTCCACTCTCGGGTCCAGATGCTTTGTAACGGTCTTCGCCTGACTGGTCGAGACTTGAATGACTGAGAACAACTCGACAATGCCGCTCATTGCATTTGGATAAATGGACAACATCTTCTTCGCTTTGTACCAAACAGCGGCAGATGAACACACGGGAGAGGCGGCAAGCCCACCAGTCAATCCATCACAGCTAGTCAACCATTTCCCCCCCCTCTGCTGAACGGATGCCAGACGCCAAGCGGAAAACGGCGGCGTCAAGCATGGAAGGGCGTCAGATTAATGTCAACGCAGTGTTTCCGCGTTTGCGGCCAAAGTGTTATTGATTCCATTTCGGAGGGGTGAGAAAAGGTTAGCGTTTGCCGGGCCACGCTTTGGAGGTCAAGCGGCAGAAGGAGCTAGCGCACCTCCCTCTTCTGTGGCGGCCACTGAAGCACTCAAGCAAGAAATGGAGACGGACATCAGCTAGGCGCCAAGGAACGATCGCTTGTTTTTTTTTTTGCCCCACGCACGTGTGAAGTTGATGCACACTGGCTATTGAGTGTCACACGCTCTTGCACTGTGTGCTACTTGGACGGAGTTAGCGATAGCAACAGATTGCTTCATCCAGTAAAACAGAATACCGACTTTGCGTTGGTGTCATCATCATCACCTTATCTTTATCTAAATGCATACATGTGAGGAAAAAAATGAGACATACCATGTTGACAATATCTGTAGAAGACAAAAGGTTTTAAATTGTTTCATTAAAAAAAAACGCAAATTACTTTTATTAGAATAAAATAGCCATACAGCAGCAGTTACTTGTGTGAAACTTTTTCAAAAAATGTATTTAAATGTTTAAAATATATTACATTTATTCATTTATTTATTTGAATTTATATTTTTATTTTATTTATTTATCACTCCCACTTATTTATTTATTAAAATGTTATTTATGTATTTATTTATTTTAATTTTATTTATGTATATATACATATATTTATTTATTATAGACACGCCCACTTAATTAACACAGATGTTAGATATTCAATCAACATTTTCTGTCATACCAAGAAATAATAAATACAACATAAAATAGAGTTAATATATCATTGAGCGCATAACTCAATACTACCCACTGCCTACAATAACAAGATACAAGAGCATAGATCATTCTCACCTTTTAGGACTGAACAATTTTTTTTTTCTCGCAGTTGTCAGCCACCTTTCCTCAAATCGCTAAAATCCTCTTGACGTTCACATGCCAAAATGTACAACAGAAATTGCCGCAGTACGGACAAAGGCCTCAAACTGCATGTGACTGAAATATTTTTGGCATGTGCAGTAAACAAGGTTGTCTACAAGCTCACAGCCGCTCGCTCCACCACCTTCCCTCCACTCTGTGTCACCGCCGTGGCGAGAAGGTGCCGTCGTCATATGACAGTAATTAACGGCTGACAAACATCTCCCCTCCCTTAACATGAGGTGGGAAATCTCAAAAGCCGGATTTACTCGTTAATTAATTTACCAACTTCCAAACGTAGACCTGAGCAATGAACTTGTTAAAACACTGAGCTTTATCTTGGAAGTCACCACGTTGTCACTTTGCGGAGAGGAAGAGTTTGTCTTTCGTGATGCCGCCAATAACGAGGACGTAAGACGAATGAACCACTTTACGATTATTTAAAAGCAGCTCAAAGTGAGGAACAAGGTGGTGCGCAACTTCCATAGCAGTTTTGCGATCTGGAAGAAGCGGCATTCCATTAAGGTCAAACAATCTAATTCAAAATGATATGAACTTAAAAATTCAGCTCCACTTTTGCAAATTTCACCAAAGATGCTAACATCTCACATTAGCTAGCCATCATGCGGATCATCACTGCGACAAACGTAAATAACACAGGTTTAACAATGAAAGCGAGCTTGAGGGAGGCAAATGCCGACACGCCTCCCCAGCCTCTAAGAGAGCCAAGAACACTCAGCAACCTCTCTGAAATGAGGCCTGACATGGCTTCATCCAGTCACAAAGGCCTTGATAGGGATTTGCACACAGGACCTCCCACTCAGCACACACACACGGAAATACACATCCAGGCAGGAGGGGGAGGGAAGAAAGCTGAGGGCCATGTTGGAGGAGATGGGTTGCCCAGGAACATCTGCAGTCTCCGGTGTTGATAGTGTGGCTGCCAGCTTGGAGTGGGATCACAGAACTGGAGTTTGGGCTCTACCTCCTGGCCACCCCCCACAAACCCTTCCTCCTCCGATGAGGACTTCCAAACCTCCTAGCTACCACCTGTTAGAGGAACCAAAGGACACTCTGAAGTCAAACTTGTGTCTTTCCTCTCCGTCTAGAGTTTTACCGGACTTGGCCGGGTTTGAGGCAACCCCCACCATGCCTCCCCTTGCCACTCCTTGCCATCTTCCCCTTGTGTTATAGCTTTGATGTGAGCAGACTGGAGTCACAAATCCTTTATCCATTTAGCATCAGAGAGCATCTCCCTAACCCAGGGCTTGGCACGGTCCCATGTGGCCGCTGATTTGAGATGCTTTAATTAGGCCAAAATGTGTCTAAGATGCAGTTGTGCCTGCGGATCTCCAGCGTTTCCCATGCTAAAGAGATAAATAGACAGCATTTCGACGTTGCAGAGGTATTAGATGACTATTTTCATGTCTTTCTGCATCAGCTAAATCCCTCCTGCAGGCTTCCGTGTGTTCGGGGCTCTCACATTTGCTGCCGTGCTATTGGTGCAAAATCAAAATGTTCATTTCGAGAACAACAAATAGTGGTGTGACTATCCCCTTTTCAACGTGACTCGTTTTATTTTTCTGCTGCTTTTCCGCTAGGTCAAGCACGTTGATTTTATGCATTCTGTCCTCGCAATTTGTCGAGATTAGGGTTAGGGTTAGTTGGGTTGAAGTTGCAAGAATCCTGGTACCGAATAGCATGCTTTTTGTGTCAACATTGATTCTCTCTGCTCTCCACCTTCTGATAAAGAAGCAGACTCTTCAATCGCACCCTCCCTGTCCGCCCAAAGCCAACTTGAAGTTCTGTCTTTGTAGATTCACCACCCCCCTTCCATCTCCCCACAGAAGGAGCCAGACAGCACTGCCGGTACCAAAGGTGGCACCTCACCACCAGCCCCCTCCTGTAGGTGTGTGAAGTTCTAACAGTTGAACACCACTTGGAATCAATACCCCCCCCTAAGCCTAAAAAGTATGTCCAGCCAAAAAGAGTCGGAACTTTTCAGCATGCCAACTTGTGAAAAGTTGTTTTCGTGCAACCTGTTCAGTTACAAGTTTCTTTGTCTGGCCGACATCCTCGGCCGTCTATCTCGCCATCTCCCGTCAAATTGCTGGGAGGTGTTAAAAAGGAATCAACGGGGGATCGGCGCTCCATTATGCAGGTCTGTTCCTGTGCTGTCTGCCGCTACTTCTTCGCACCTCATATTGCCCATCAAAGCAAACACACACACGCTCTTACAATCATACACACACACACACACACACACACACACAAAAGAATGTGCAGAGAGATGGAGTTGCAGCATCTCAACATAGCATGCTAGGTGAAAAGGTCAAGAGGTGAAAGGCCCTTCAAGCTAGTCCTGGCGTGCTCAAGTAGGAACATACAAGATGCTGTTTATTTCAAGTTAGTGATCAGCCATTAAAGAACCGGCGCTTTAACCAAAACGGCAAATTACTCGTGAATGTAAAAGTTAGCAGAAATACGAGCGCCGCACGTAGCACGTTCGCGGTCATGGAGGTGCCATCTGCTCGTTGATTTCTGGCTCACTAGGCCCATACGCTTTGTATGAGTGACAGGGTGGAGTTACATAAGCATGCCTCATTAAATTAATTTCACTTGATGGCTACTGGGAGGTATTTTGTTTTTTTGCCCACTAAATTTGCTTTAAAATATCACATACAATAAGTCCTAATATTTTGGAGGAGCAGTTATTAAGATTTGTTTATTCTTACTCCTGTTTCAAAAATTAAAGGTCTACATGTTGGCTAATGAGACGTTAGCTCGTCATCATATAAAAACGGATGCTAAAAAAAAAGATCATAATTGAAAACAATTTTGTTTTAACAACACTGGATTCAGATCAAATCAAATGAATGCCTCGCTCCGCGGTTCAGGCATCAAATCTATCGAATTATGAAGAAAAGCAAATGTAATTAAGTCATTCAGTACCATTGACGGTTATAGACGTCAAAGATATTAACTGGGTTAGCAGTGAATCATTTAAGGTGAAAGTTGCCAGAAATAGAAATATTACAGCGAAGTACAGATACTTGAGAATTTTATTTAGGTCGGTTCCAAAATATTTTCACTGTTACATTACAAGACTGTTGACATCAAATACAAAATGTCAGCGAGTATATCAACCCATACTGTGTCTATATATCTTTTGCGAGCCCACCAGAGGAATGACTTTAACATGCACTTACACAGCAAGCGCTCTTCAAGCACAGCATCTCCCCAAGCAGCACTGCCAGGAAATGAAAGTCGACATTGACCAGCCAGCCCACAGACGCTGCTGAGCACCTCTGACCCGGCTCCCTCGTCTACCCCGCCTTCATCCGTACATGAATAATGCAAGACGCCCCCGCTACCTGTTCCAGACCGTACACGGCGGGGTCGTCCGAATAGGAAAAGCGGCAGGCGTGGCCGACGCCGAGGCCTGCCTGACCCGCGCACGCATGCACAAACTGGCCCGTGTACAGACACATGACGCACACAGGCTCTCACATACCGTGTGTGTCTCGGGGGGATGTAATAAGTAAATTATGCCGCCGCTAAGGTGAACAACATCGCCTATTGGAGATGTCTCTAGATGGGACTGCTTTAACGGCTGTATAAAAAAAAGAAAAGGCTCGGATTATTCGAAGCAGCTCTCGGTGTGTAACTAAAAATAAACACTAATAATAAAAATAATAATAAAATAATCATTAAATAATATATAAAATAAAATAAAATAAGATACGATACGATACGATACGATACGAGACAATACAATACAATAAAATAAAATTATATAAAAACTACAGATTTTTGATCACAGATTAGTAAATTAAAGTAAATTAAATTATATAAAAACTACAGATTTTTTATATCATACATCACAGATTAGTAAATTAAAGTAAATTAAATTATATAAAAACTACAGATTTTTGATACCATACGTCAGAGATTAGATCATTCAATTAGATGTGCAGATGAGCGTTACATTTTTGTATTCATGCCAGAGGGTTAATCAATACATGAATTGGAACGTACAAGATACAATGCGGTTGTCCTGCACTTCTAGTTACTCACTCACTCGGCGTAGCTTAGCGTTGAATTTTTAAATATTTTCACTCTATTTTTAGTCTGGAGAGCATGCCGCATGCACATCTGGAATCATCAGCCGAGGCAAATGAGTGCGCCATAATACTTTTGGCAATCTCATGCATATTCTCGGGATCTTTACACACTGATAGTGAGGCTCGTGTCTGACAAAATGCGGAAGCTGCGTGCAATAGTAGGTCAGTGTTATAAAATCAACGGTATGATTCAAAAATCAAGTTTGCAGGGTTGTTCCGGGTCAGGATTTTTTCGCTGCTTGTGTTTTACTGAAAGATTGCAGGGTGGCTAGTTTTGGATTCATGATAATAATGCAGCGGATGTTTTTCTCCACTTGCGCGGGGCTTGCTCATAAACACGTGCTCGTGCGCCATGTGTGAGCGCATCGCGGGGTCGGGGGTGGCGTGCCACGCCTGGAGCCATCCCGTCTTTCCGTGCAACCTGAATTCTATCGGAAAGGGAAGCGGAGTGTGTACAAGTGAGATGATCAAATAAATCAGCCGCTTTCGTCTCCTGCACCGCCATCAGACATGAATATTAAGCACATTAGGATCAAGCTAATATGTCACGTTTGTAATCTTCCACGATCTGCTGGTCACTTTGAGTTTGCGCCGTGGGAGAGAGGAGAAGTATTTACTCCGTCGTTTAGGTGACGCTCTCATCCAAAATGACTGGCTAACAATGACATAAGGCATCAGGGCCCCACCCCCACACGTCCTCTAGTTGGCCGGAAATGGCGGCTCCCTGCAGGCCAATCAAGGAAAATATGTCAGGGTGTTGTGCAGCTTTCCCCGGTGACACGCACCACCATTTGGAAATTATCAATATCTGATATAAATACACATATAAATAAACAATCGGGGGGAAAAAAACAATATTGTGACTTTAGACTAGCTCAGAGCTGGTCTAAGTTGTGGCGCAGAAGTGTACTTTGTGTGCATCGATCTCCTGCAGGACCTTTTCCGCTTCCATCATTGCAAAAAATGTCTGCAAAATTGTCTCATTTGAGTTTAACTTGTGACAAATGGCAGCAAACTTTTTTTTTACTCAGTTTACATTTTAGTCCTTAAACCTCTTCTTGGCAACATGTCTATTTTGTCATCCCTCACCAAAGTTCTTCAAATGGTAAGCACAGATGATTACAAAAACAAAACAAAAAAAAACTTACAAAATGAACACAAAGGCTCAAAATAAGCCCCAAATACCAGATGCGTGAAAACTCGTCACTCCTAACGTCACTCCTAGCTCCTAACCGGTACAGCACCTTCCCCGAGCCAGATGGCGGTGTCGAAGGCGACAGGAGCAGCAGCTACGTGCCAGCGCAATCTGTTGCGCGCAGGTGTCAGCTAATTGTCTCCCGGATTCCGAGGTGGCGGCGTTGGCGGCGAGCATGTGTCGCCGCTACCTGAACAAGTTCATTTTTACACCGTCGTCAGGGGACCTTGTCATGTCGCGTGAAAACCGACAGAGATCAATTTGTACTGTTAGCATTTTAGGTTTTTTGGTTCTTACTCAGCACGCACACACCTCAGCAACTGGATGTTGTGTGTCATCGTTACTTTAAGCTGACACAACTTCCCCTCATTATGTCCACGAAGCCCCCGGGCCTCCATATACTCCTGGCTGCGGAACCCACATTTTATCGAGGTACCGCCTGGCTGCTTCGTAGACTCTGACATTCCCATTGTGTATTTCGAGGAGGGGGAAGTGTGTGTTCTTGTCAAAGTATCTTTCAAATGGAGCCATCTGACCATGGCAAAGTGCCTCTAATTGAGGTGCTAGTCTCCACACTTGTTTCCCACAGCAAGATGTTTCCAAACGATTCTTTTGTTGCTCATCAAACCAGTAAAAAAAGTCAGCAAGCAGTGGAAACTCCATTTTTTCTTCCGTCCATGTTTTACATTCAGTTTGTATTCAGGTCGTAATAGAGAAGGTAAGCGTGGGTCAAGCAGATACAGATGCAAGCTCATTTGAAAAGGATCCAGTTGGTTTGGGAGCACTTGAAATGTCTTTGGAGGATTTGGAACGCTGCGGCGTCCACGCCAAAGCTATTTTTTGCATTGGCCGCAAGTTAAGTCTTTAAAAGCTTCCCACGATACTGATTGATCCCTTGACCCCCGGCTCTCCATTTGAAGCCGTGTTTTCATGTGTGGCAAGCAGGAAGTGGCTAGTCAGGTTCAAGTGGAGCCCCTGTCGACATCGGATTTGAAGCTCGCTTCCTGCCGTTTGCGGCTTGTAGGCCGTGCGGCCGGGTCGGCACATCCTGGACTTCATCATCTCATACCTCCTTTTTTTTTTTGCACTACAAATATTAAGTGAAGTCAGTTAAGTTTCTGTTTGTTTTCAATGTCTTCCTTCTCATGTCACTAGCTAGCTTTGAAAGCTAACAAAGCTAGCAAAGCGTTTTGCGCTTCACCTGAACATTTGAAATATATCCAAATAACCCCGGAGCAGTCTCACTTTCAATTTCACTCACTTTCCATGTTTCCCTTAGTACCAAATTCCTAAATTTAAACTGGCCCGAAGCATTGTGTCATGAAATTAATCATAAGTGGCCCGCTGAAGACTATGAATCATGAATCAAAAAGACTATGGATCATTATTTTGTGATTATAAAGTAATTTGTTGCGTCTGAAGTTGAAATAAAAAAGATAAAATGGAGAATGATTTGATTTGGATTAAAAATCTGACATGATGCATTAATGGAGCGCCTTATAGTCCGGTGCGCCTTATATAAGGACAACGTTTTAAAATGGGCCATTCATTGAAGGTGCGCCTTATAGTCCGGTGCGCCTTATAGTCTGGAAAATACGGTAATTGAAGTATGATGATGTCGCCATAAGCTTCCTTCTCATGTCACTAGCTAGCTTTGAAAGCTAACAAAGCTAGCAAAGCATTTGCGCATCGCCTGAAGATTTGAAAGATATCCAAATAACCCCGGAGCAGTCTCACTTTCAATTTCACTCACTTTCCATGTTTCCCTTCATAATTGAAGTATGATGACGCCGCCATAAGCTCGCCGGACGGCACAGCTGCGACTGCCGGCGTGCTCGGCTGGAGATGAATGTGCGTGTTTAGTCGTTTGTCCTCGCAGTACCTTTCGTTGCATCGGGGCAAGTGGAGCGTACCGATCCAATATGGTGTCATCTGCCGCATGCGCTACGCAGGTGCCCAAGGAAATACGGCAATCTGCTTCTAAGTTTGAAATAATGGAAAGCACCGCTGCGCTGATGTTCAGCCGACACGTCGCACAACTCTTTGTGTGACCTTTGAACGCATGAGGTGTGTTTTCTCGGAGATGATGATCCCAACGACAGGTTCGAGAAGTGTTTGCGTGACCTTTTCTAGTTTGATGCAGGTGGATTTGTGATGAGTTATAAAGTTTATAGGAATTATTGCATTTAAATTGGCCATTACTTTTCACAGCTCATTATTTTAAATGCTGCGTGATGCTCGTATGCACTTTACGCCCACATTCTGTGTCCAATAGCGTTGAGGTAAAATTGTATGAGATTTTTTTTTTTTATTCATTGTGGGAGAAGTCGATTGTTGTGGCAATGTGTTTGACCTTTTGATCGTGTCTGTTCTAGTGGTTCCTTGTGGAGGACCCCGTGCCCCTCCACCTACGCTAATTGTCTGCACTTCCTTCCACAATGATTTCCTCGCCAGGGCTCTCAAGAACTCCTCTGTTGTTATACAATGCTAAGGTGGCTGTGACGACAAGCAAACAGTCATTTCACTATTTGCTCACTCTTTGACCTATATATATATAGTAAAAAATATATATATATATATAATTTAAAAAAATAAAATCAAATAAAATCAAATAAATATATATATATATATATATATATATATATATATATATATATATTTTATATATATATAATTTACTATGACTCGTATATATATATAATTTAATATATAATTTAATAATTATAATTTTTATATATATATTTTTTTAATTTATTGATTTTTTTCTTAAATATCAAAGATGTACCTCTGTTTGCAACATGGAGACTGATTGCGTCTACAAATGCTCGATACTGCACTGGGTATGTATTAAAAGGACAACAATTAACATTGCACCTGAGCTAGCTCATTAGGAAATATGACTCGAAATATGACTCTCCATTGATTGGTGATGGTCATTTGTGCATGTAGGAACCCCTGTCATGTCACCCATTGACCCAACAGCACTGTGGGGAATTGGCACAACTCAATTGTTTAGACAAAGGTGAAATGTTTATTCCTATTAGCCGGCCCACGTACGATGCGGTATCGAACCGGACGGGAGCAAGATCGGCTGTCGCAAATTATAGCGGCTGTGGCTTACGCGACGCTGCAAAAGTAGGGATGTGGCGCAGGGGTGGGGGAGCTGGGTGGGGGCAGAGGTTCATGCAAACACAACCAAGAACGAAGAAGAGAAATCAATGGAGTCTAGTCAGATGTTAGGTAGTTGTCCTATCGTTTGCTTTAGGGACACTCACAGTTGTTTAATAGACCCAGAGCATTTCCAATCAATGAGATCCTTCCATTTGGCTGCTTTAAGATCAATGAGAGCCTTTGATACAATGCTGCACAGACTTGTGGAGATGTAGCTTGATCTCTTGAAACTCTTTGCCCTTTGCCTTGAGGTGTTGCAATCAAAAACTATGACTCATATAGCGCAAACATTTTGGGCTACTTTACTAACAAATGCATTAAAAACAGAGTGACGCCATTTTGTTTCTTTAATACTTGACAAATCTGACAGTGTCAAGAAAAACTGAATATATAATTATGTTTATAAGGGGTGACATTCAGATACTGATCTTCTACATCAGGGATGTCAAACTAATTTTTTTCGCGGGCAGCATTGTAGTCATAGCTTCTCTCGGAGGGCCATTATGACTGTCAACCCAAATAATTGTATGAGCACCTCATATTATATACAGTAAAAGCTACAAAACAAACTGACAAATAACTCGTTTTCAAATCAGACGAGTAAAAACTGGTCAATTATTAAAAGAAAAAAAAGATATAAAAGTGAAGACAATTTGCAATTCTAGTAATGACAAACGATTTGATGCACATTTGTATTCGCGGGCCACATAAAATGATGAGGCGGGCCGTATCTGGCCCCCGCGGGGGCCTTGAGTTTGACACCTGTGTTCTACATCATTCCAATCTTTTTTTTTCCCTTTGTGGCCGTTCCTAAGTTTGTATTGAGGTTAAACTAATAAGCTAATACTGCTATTAGCTAAAAGCTAATACTTTCTTAGTCTATAAACAAAATCGGCAACATTCAGGCCAACTCCTGAGCGCTCTCACCTACTCTTCTTTTCTCTTTCTTTCTCGCTCGTCCCAAATTTGACAGGAATAATTACAAGGCAAGGCCCTGCTGAGCAGGTCACAAGAGGAGCACGAAACTGATTGGTCGAGACACAGGAGGCCATGACTGACACAGCCGTGAACTCACTGACACACATATACATCCAAAAGTAAATGTTAGTCCAGATTGGCAGGTCCTTCAATTTATTTTATGCCGTGTAAGAGAAAAAATATAACGACAGTGTCAAAGAAAGCCATTTTCTTTGGACTTGTTAGACGATGGCTTGCAAGCATCATTATTGCGGGTTGCTCCCCCCCTCGCCCCTCCCCCCCTCCCTTTGTCGTATTGATGTTCCCCCACTTCCCCCGCAGAGTTCTCTCACTACCAGGTATGACTAACTGCTCTCTTGCTCCTGTGACTCTTTTGTCATTTATCTTGCGGCGCCACGCCGTCCGGCTGACTGCACAGCACGGCGGTGCGCTGTGACAATAATTTGCACTGATCGGACGCCTCCGCCTGCCCCACTTGTACAAATGGTGATCGATTATTATGCAGCAGTGCTATCGACTACATTTCTGTGTGCGTGCTGTGTCACCTCTTTGGTGACATGCGCTTGTCTGTACTTTATATGGCTAAAATTGCCTGCTAAAATATTCCTGAAACTGTCAAAGTTTTTATTGTTGTTTATTTTAAACGGGGCTTGAAACAAGCAATTTTATGTTGCAGTTTTTGAGGCAAAATGAGCAAAATTAGTGATGCGCATCGTTTTCCAGACTTTCTGCAGACCTTGCTGCTTATCCGAGATCATTTGAATCACGTGTCGCAGCAGGAAGACAACCTGCAAAAGAAAATACTCCGCGAAATTAGAAATTTGCTCCTTGAATCAAAACTAAAATAAAAAAATAGACCCGCAACAAGTAACATTCATCCACTTTCACTTTCTCAGAAACAAAACATAAACATACAAGCTCGGGAGATCATGCAAATTCTTCACAGTATTTATTTGCCAACCCTGTTAATATCTTTGACGTCTATAACCGTCAATGGCACTGAATGAGTTAACGGGATTCAAGAATTCCACCAGCACAACCGCACTGCACCTCTCTTTACTGCCCAACATGCCTGACGTAACTTAACGTGAAAAAGGACCCCTTCGGCTGCCTAAACACATGCCTTTCTAAAAAAACAAGACTTTTAGAGTTAACGCAATTCCCAAATTCTGGACTCCAATGTCTGCGTAAAATCAAGCTTTAGCAGTGTTACATGATGCCAAGAAAGTTTCTTTTCTTTGGGCTTCTTGTGTCATCTCATCACACTCATTTTCTTTTCTCCGGTCAAGCATTGCACGTGCAACAGAGCTCGCGCCGATGTGCATCCGAGAGAAGAAGGAAAAAAAAAAAAGCATCAGAGCAAAAGGCCCTCCCGCTAACTCTCCTAAATTGCACCTAACTTGATTACAATGAGACAATTATACCTTATTAGCAGAGCTATGATGGCGTCTCCTTACTGGGCCTCATTATAGGCGCTTGCATCTGTGACCTAATGTTAGCGCTTCCTCTTTGCCCGCTTATGACCTGCCAGCCATTACCACAGCTGGAGGAAGAGGTGGGTGTGCCATTTTAATTTCACTTGATGTTTCATGTGATTACGTCCGAGGAGCTTGAAAGCATCACAATGCAGACCGCAAATCCAGATTTCTTTTTTTTTTTTCTACACTGAAATCTGCTTTTTTTGTTGGAAGAACCTCGCCACACTTATTGAAGATAACTAACTGCTCAGAAATACATAATACAGGATTGATGGAGTTTATTTGCGCGCCAAGACGTTTCAAGGAGGAGACAATGCAACACTCGGAGTAAATCTATAAAAGGTCAAAAACTACATTCGTAAATAGCATGCAAAAACGCTCTTCACAAATAGCTTTGAAGCCATTTGGAAAAAACGGGAGCCAATCCGTAATCTGTTTTGAATGGATGCTAATGCGGGAACACCTGTCAAACATTTCCCGCCCAATCCCAAAGAGATTACACATGTTACGAGCAGGTAGACCCGGATTATTTGTTAACAGGCAGGGTGACGTTTTTGTCAGAAACCTGAGCGACTTGTCTGTGGTAGAAAAGCAATGTTGAAAATAGATCCCAAGGTGAATTGAATCATCTGAACGTTTTGAATTTTGAATGGGAGCCAATTCTTCAATGACTCGTTGGAAATGGATTTGAATTTTTAAGGGGTGAAAAATGTGCGATTGCGGAAACAAAACCCTGACTGAATATCAGAATCAGCTTTATTGGCCAAGTTTGTACCAAACAAGGAACAGAATCAATTCTCGCCTTAAAGTGAAAATATGCTTTAGGTTGAACGATTGGTTCCAGAGATGAGACCATCTTCTGCACTGCTGCTTCATCCACTGCAGAGGTGGCTTGTCACTTTTGAGACTTCCCTGACAATGGCGCCGTCAAGTTATTGGCTGTATTGGACTTCCTGACGTGCGCCGTGATCCGATTCTTTTTTTTTCTTTTACCTTTTCCTAGTCTCGAGAAAACCCCCCCTGAATAATTGACTTTTCCTTTCGCCGGGACATTCATATTCTCAGCAGCTTGGGAATCATCCACCGAGGAGACATTGACAGATGTCTTCAACACTCACAAGAGAGCTGTCGCCCTGGACAACGGCGAGCCTCTGACACGCTCCACTCCAATTCCGCTCTCTACATTGCCAATATGCGGTCACCAGGGAAGACTTCTGGGAAAGACTTGCGTCTATTAGCAAGCGCTTCGGGTTGTATACTTACCTTGGCCGTGACGGACGTGCCAGGAACTGCGGAGCGGGACGGCCTTGTGTACACCAAGCAGAGACATGAGGAAAAAAAAGTGTATGTGTGTGTGCAGACAGCTGAGAGAAACCCACAGCGACGTCTAAATCTCGCCACAATGGAGAGATTACGCTCAAAGCGGCAGGTAGACAACAAACGCGAGCTGTCAAGCTGCTCGTAGCGCGACGCCAGGGGAGCTAATCAGGTTGGAAGCGTACAGGTACACTATCTCGTGCTTCTGAATGGCCACGTTTTACCACATTAATCCTCACTAAGCCTTGCAGCTAATGTAATCTAATTAATGACTTTTTTTTTTTTCATTCTGGCGCAAACTTGAACCTGCAGAGACGACATAAAAGCTCCATTTGAAATACTGCTGCGACAACTTCAAACTAAAGTATCGTTGGGGTTTTTTTTTCTGCTCAGAAAGCAGTTTTCCTGAACTTTGGCCTTTGGATGGAGTCATTTTGTTTGGCATCACAAACAGGCTAATCTACGGCAGGTGACTCATCTCATCGGCTTTTTTTTTTTAAGTCACAAACAAACATTTCTACAATCTAGATCAGTGGAGAAAAAAAAAAACACAATTATCTCTAAAAACTGGAACTGATTTTTATTAAATTAACCTTATTAGTGCATTACGGTAAGCAAATGCCAAAAAAGGAGCTCTCATTTGCATGAAGATAGATTTTTCAGGTTGGCTGCACAATTTAATTAAAGAAAAGATTAAGAATCATTAAGCAAGCTGCTGTACCTTGCAGTGGTGCCGGGCTACATCTGACTCAGGTTCACTCAAACCCAGATGGCAGCCCTCTAACTGTTGAATCTCCATAACAACATCGGAATGATTCCATTAGTTTCCAAGGTGGGGGGGCAAAGTGAGGGAATTTAGTAAATTTGCTACACTTGCAGCCGGCGGCCAACTTTCCCCACAAACGTGATTTTCGTGTGCTTGAAGGAAGGAGTGTGTGTTTAGGGGGGCGGTTGATACCGTGATGATTTGAAGAAATGCAGGTCAAGGGTGACGAGTGTTTGTTTGTTTATCTATTTATCTATTTTTTATTTTTTATCTTTTATTGTTCCTTTTTTAATTTATTCTTATTTTTTTCATGATTATTTATTAATTATTATTTATTTTTACATAAATTATTTTATTGGAAAGGACAATACCGTTCGGCTCAGACAAATATTTAAATATTAAATCATAATACTGAAAAAAAAAGAAAAATTCCTAAAAATTAAAAAAAGAAACATAAAAATTCCTAAAAAATCAAATAAAAATAAACAATATTAAATCTTCTTCTCTAGAACCTCACAGCAGCAGAAACAATGTGGTTTGAGGATATTTATTGCTATGAAGGTCATTTGAGGACACTGAAATTGCTCAAGGAAGCTCAGATCAAAAAGTATTTTGGGTTTGATAGTAATATTCAGAACCTCAAAATGCATGCCTCAGTCAGATCTGGCATAATTGCGGTTCTGACGGCGGCAAAACCCGGTTCGAAGCGCTCCGTTGACGTGACCATTCTTTCCGACCACCGCGGGGTTAAAGAATTTGCTATGCAAATAATTTGGAAGGATGTTGTTAAAAGTGAGGGAGCCAAGGAGGAAGAAGAAGAAGAAGAAGGAGGTACGCATCCAAACCCTTAATCCTCTTGCTTTTGCCAAAATGACAAACGCAGGAAGTGAGGCATAAAAGACTCACTCATGTATGGCGCACTTGAGTTAGCTACTGCGAGGCACCTGCACTGGAATGAGCAGATACAAATAAATAGAAAATAATGCGGCAGAGAGGATGAAGGGGGCTGCTCGCTAAGAAGCTTAAAAGAGTCTTCTGCCTTTGAATGCAATCAGGCGGCATTGAGACGGCAGCAGGTGCCTGGCAGGTGGAACCGAGCAGATGCGCCGGCGTTGGCAGCCGCGCCGGCGTACAGGTGTGAACAAACGTGCCCGCTCCCTAATTACAAATTTAAATGCTTAATTTTTGTGTTTCAATATTGATTGCTACCTTTATGCTGGTGTATTTCCCCCACGGGGCCCCGGGCAACTGGAGCCAATCCGTGTTTTTTTTTTTTTTTTTCCTTCCTCTTTCTTCCTCTAAATACCTCCAAACGAATCTGGGCTTTTCTCCCGAGCGGTGCTTTGTGTTCTTGTTTGGATTCGTCCCAAATTGTCCCCAAGTGATTAGAGGAGAGGATGTCTTGCTTACGTGACGGCAGACCTGCCCGAAGCATCTCATCTTCCTCTTTAGATGGGATCATATACTGGTAAGGGGACGCACATCATGGCCTGGCATTGATGCCTAAAGTAGTGGCCGCCCCCTCCTACCCCCAGCCCCACCAAAGCCCGTTTCAGTGGATCCAGATGGATCTTTATCTGCTGATGTATTGATGGAAATCTCTCCGTTATCTTTGGCTCGCCTTGCTTCCTCCACAGCCAATGTTTCATTTGCCTACCTGCTGTGTGACGCGCATCTCGAGTCATCCGCTTTGTGTCTTTGAATGACATCCCCTTCCCTCTTATTCGATGTCACCGCTGACATGATCCTTGGGTCACTTATTGTCCGTGGTCTGCATTTTGCTGACATTTTAGATTGTACTTTATTTATTTCATTGTATTTATTATATTTTATATTTTAATTTTTTTTAATTTTTGTATATTTGTATTTTTTATTTTATGTTTTTATTTTTATATTTTTGTATTTTTTATTTTGTGTTTTTATGTTTTATTTTTTAATTTTTTATTTTGTTTGATAGTTCTTTTATTTTTATTTTATTTCATTGTATTTTATTTTTTATTTTGTTTATATTTTGTATTTTTGTAATTTTTGTTTTATTTGATATTTATTTTATTTTCATTTGACCTGAATATCAACAATCAGCGCCGTGACACCTCTTCTCACCAATCTGCCGGCAAAAACCTCAAGTCTGCAAAACGGGCCCATCCTCAATCCGTACACGGTGAGGGACTCTCGCAAGCCCCACAGCGCGGCTCTCATTGCAGGCCAGCAGCTGCCTTTCCCAGGTGGCCTGACATTTGAGTCACAGCCGGACAGATTAGACGGAAGGTGTACGAGCGGACAGAAGGCAGGACCATGATGATGGGGTTGGCAGAACCATTAACTTCGTGCCAGGTCGTTGTACATCCAGGCTCGGAAGGCGGGTGCGTGAGGCCCGGGGGACAACCTGAGCCCTCGGATTTGCGTCCAGATGGCTCGCCGAGAGACCCCTGAGGAACCCTCTTATTGATTTAGGAGGGAAAACAGAGAACCTGGTGAGCGTCGACAGAAGCGCCGAAGACCTGCTCCGCTCCGTCTTGCCTTCTCATCCTCATCTCAGGTTATCTGGGCCGACCCAAGGGGACGCCAAGCGGGAAGCGAGCCGGGCGGGATATAAATAGAAGATGTCTGACTGAGCGGGTCGCATATAAAACGGGTCACACTTTGGCAGGTCTAATCCCCTTTCCTCGGAGGTCCGATACGTATGGACACCCCAAGAACAAATAGAGCTTGAACTGTGCAGGTCGCCGCTCAACTAGTCAGATGTGCGAGATAAGATTTGCAGGAGGACATGGAGTATAAATATGGATGCAAAGTCTTTTAGAATAAGCCATCGAAGAAGAAAAATAAAGAAAATAATAAAATAAATAAACTGGTACCCAAAGTGCATGATAAAGAACGCTGAAAAAATAAATGATGAATAATTTTTCGAGGGATGATAGCGGAGGTGTCTTCAACCAAAGCACTCATTGATGTATCCATGACGTTTTGTGTTTATGATGCTAACCTGTAGGCTTATGATTGAGAAATGCCTCTTTTAATTTATGACCTGTGTGTCATAAATATAAATAGCGCACAAACTAGTTTGCGGTTTTTCAATTCTGTACATCGTGGGGCGCACTCTTAATCTCTTTTCCGGCGTACAAGGCAAGGAATAAGGCTGAAAGTAGTTTACTCGTCTATTTTTTTTTTTTAATTGACTGTAATCATGTCTTTACAATCGATTAAGCATGCAATAGGATAATGATACAATATCTTTTGACTAAATCCTCACAAACGTCAGTTTTGCACAAATATAATATCCACATTTATTGTACATAATGTTAAATATCTTGTTATAAAATATATAAATTTTATATACATTTTAAATTATATAATGATAATAATAATAATAATAACATATATATATATAAAAATCAATACATTGATATGACCTGCTATGTGATTTTTCAGCAGTCAAGCCATGTCAGGCACGTATATATATTTTTCCAAGTATGATTCAACTTTAATTTTAGATTACTTTTGCATTAAATGCGCTCGCACCGTTGCTTCTGGGCACTGCAATACTGCGTTACCTCCCTTCCTTTCCCAATGTTGACATGGCAACATGCTCGGGGTTTATAGGTCACAGCTGCAAACACAGCTGAGGGCAATGCTTGTGTGCTACACTCGACACATATGTTATTAAATGAATATTTAGACCACTCGCTTTCTTTATGAGTCTGTCCTGAAAATATTACCTCCAGCATTGTTCCGCTTATCTGCAACCCTCTGATATTCCTTTTGTGGTCCGCTGGGGTAAAATCTTGCTCAGTAATGTCTAATCACCTTGAAATTAATTAATTGTACCACAACAATGCCAGCGACGGTATCGTTGCTTGTTCACCCTTTACCACCCACTCTTTCTTTCTTTCTTTCTTGGGGTTGCTGTCCTGCACGAGCGAAAAACCATCCGGGAGGCACGCGCGGGGTCGGGCCGAGTAATTAATCTCAATGAAGCTCGTAGGTGTGACGGCCTGGAATTCAATTACCCCCGCGACTGCCGCCGCCGTCATCAGTGGCATGCAGCAGCGCTTACAGGAGGAAATATCTTCCCTCCATTTTCTCAGGTTAATATGAGCCACCTGAGCCCGATCGTCTTTTAAATGGCATGTAGATATTGTCATAGCGCAGGCGGCCCTTTTTTTGTCATTAGACTTCTCACACATACACTGACGTCGACTTGCTGTATTTTCCTTTCCAATGAGAGATTGTTTTACCTGCACGACAAGCTGACTCTTTGTCTTTCACAATGAGTACCATTGATTTCTCCAACCCCAATACAGAGTATTTCCAATTTAATTATTTGCATGGCTGCCTTTTGCCCAGATGCACGTCAATATGACAGAGACCAGCAAATCCCATCTGAGCTAAAGTCATTAAAGTACAAGTCCTGTACCTGAGCTGTCTTTGGTGGGGGGGGATTTGAAAGCAAAACACTTTGCATCTAACGGCACTTGCTGATTTGAAGCCGTTTGTATGCTTTCCCGTGTAGTGCCAGTCAAAACGTTTGTGGAATGTGCTATCATTTGGGAACTATGTCCTGCTTTGCAGTGACGGACTGGTCCAAGTGTTAGATATAAAGCAAACTGTTAGAGCGCGCAACAACAAAGAGGAAGGGCAACAATCTTTTAAAAATTCTGATATTTTTAGGCGCCCAACTATAAAAATCCATCCCATAGTTTGAACTTTCTTTTTTTCAGATCACGTGTCTAAAACTGATTTTGTCGGTAAGGCCATCAAACTAAGTTCCTGCGGGAAAAAAAAAAAATCGGTCTGAAAAAGGATAAACTGGAAAATAAACAAATAAATAAAATAAAAAATAGACAATTTAAAAATAGAAAATAGAAAATAAATAAATAAAATAAAACAATAAAACACCCGCGGCTTATAATCCAGTGCGGCTAATATAAAACCAGAATAATGAACAAATAAATAATAAATAAATAAATAATAAACTTAATTCTACGAATTAACTAATTTCACATTAGAGAGGAAATCATTAGCTAGTTGAGTCACTGATAATTGCTTCAACTCATTCAGCTGATTTTGTTGGGAAACCTTCCAAATAAAGTTCCTGGAAAAAAAACAAACCTTCAAACCAAACTTCAAACCTAACTTCACAATAACACAGGAAGACAACGCTAGCTAGTTGACTCACTGATAATTGGTTCAACTCATTCAGCGCTCAGGAATGTTGCCAAGGGGTCACATGTTATTTAGCTTTATCATCATACCTGTCTGCTTCCTTTTCGCTAGGAAATTGCTCCGTGCTCCTGCCTGACTTCCTTCTCAATTATCTGGCTGCTCTTTGGGCGTTTATTTATTTGTCTAAAGTTCACATACAGTATGCATACAAATTTCCTCCGAGGGGAACAAACACGGCTCAGCGGAGCGTAGCGGCTAACCGCGCAGGCGGCGGGAATGGAGATGGAGGGGAAACAGATCAGAGGCTTAGTCGCAGTTTTCCTTGGAGGCAAACCTGAGGGTTGCCTTAAACACCTTCATACGATAAATCCAACACGCTTGGCTCAACTCTCTGCAGCCGACACGCTTGCCTTAATGAGATGCTCACTGACAGAACCGCGCAGATGATCAAGGTCGGGTCGAGCGGCTAGGGCGCCGCCGAACACGTACGGAAAATATGCTCGACAGCTGATGTGTTCCAAACTGTACTGCAAAGTGTCGGACGTGACGAAAGCAGAAGCAGAGGAGTCTGCGGCTTGGATGACGGGGGCGGGGAATTGAGTCAGGTAAAGACTGCTGGGAAACTAATTAGAGCCCGAATCAGAACAGCAACAGGGCCTGAGCCTCTTTGACTCGGTGACACGGTAAACAAAGCACTTGTTTCTGTCACAGCCCAGATACCTTTTCGCTTTCCAATTTGGCTTTACGAGTGAGCGGGAAAAGCGGATACGCCCGCACGTATTTCGACTCGCCTATCTTAGGGCGCCACTACCTGGGTTTGTTTATAGGATTGCGTTCAAAGCAGGCAGGTTTTAGTTCTTGTATCGTTATTATAACAAGCTAGTTGAAAGAAAAACATCTCAAGCTCTCAAAAGGTTACACTGTTAAATTGCCTCAAATGGTCACGTCTCCCTCGTGTGTGAGTCAAAGCTCAAACACGTTCAGAATCTCAAAAACAAAAGACATGCCAGCAATTAAGGAGCTTTGCTTCACTTTCCCACAGTCCAGCAGACACCTGAAGAGACATCGGGAGATGAAAAGGGATGTTGGGTAATGCAATTAGCTTGCCATGCAAGGAAAGGACACATAATGGCTCGTAAGTGAAGAGGTGAATCAAGCAGATGAATCAGAAAAACTACGGCACTTGTCATCGGTGTAGTTAACAAGAGGATGTAAAGTGGTCCCCTCATCGCCACGGAGATCTAAAGAATGTGCTTGTGGTCATGGTGACGAGGGTTGGCTGGCTGGGGAAAAAGGATATGCCGGTTTCCTGCACCTTAGACAAACACAGCCCCGCCTCCAGCGCTAAATGGCCGAGGTCAGCCAGTCAAAACATAATTATCACCCCGTCGCCTGTTGACCCGCTTACCTGACATTAACCTTGGACTGCACTCACGGGGATGTGCCGTTCGCCTCAGGGGGGCCAGATGCTAATTTGAAGCAGAGTTAGCGGTAAGGGGGGCCGCGGGCTGGGGAAGTGGGGGTAATTGCAGCCATCTAATAAGGATCAGTGCCGTGGGAGATCTCCACGCATCTGTCGTCTGCACCTGAGACTCGACTCACCAGCTTGGCCAAGCTCGCGGCCCGTTGTGGGCTTTAAAGACACATGAGGGCTTCACCGTGCTGCTGCGAACAGAAGTTGTGTGTTTGAAGAAAGCCACCTGCTCGGGACAAAAGTGAAAAGCCACATCGTGAGATGAGATGATGGGGGAAAATGAGCAGGAGTGGGAGACAAAACGGTATTTGAATCCGTTTTTTCCCCACAATGTAAAAATGTTTTCCAGTAGAAGTCACACAAACACAGAGATCTCACAATTGGACAGCTTGTAAAATTTACAAGACTAGAAAAAAAAAGAAAAACAAGTAAAAATGAATAAAAATAAATAAAAATAAATAAAATAAACAACTAAATAACTAACTGAATAAATGAATACAAATAAATAAATTAATTAATTAAAAAAAGAAAAAGAAAAATGCCTTTAAAAATTGACAACATATTTTTTGTTGAATAGGACTTGACTCTGACTCCTTGGCATTTGACTCAGACTTGTCTTGGGCTGATCCATTGGTCTCGCAAAATATTTAATTATTAATGTAATATTGACTTTCACCTAGTCAAATGTGATTTCACCTCAAAATTAACCCCTGTATGAAAATTACAACAATAAACAACAAAAAATCTGCTTATGTCATCCCATCTTGAATCTGAACGGATTCAAACTTAATTCATAATTTACGGGAAACAAATCACAATATTTGAGCGGTGCTACGTATTTAGTTTAGTAAGTAAAATCTAAAAACAAAAAAAAATTGATAGTTCCCCGAAAAGAATTTGGGTCAGAAACTAGCTTCAGTTGCCGTACAAGTAATTTTTCAAAACCCATACAAAGGCTTAGTGAAGGGTTTTGTACGTCAAGGGCAAGACGACATAAATGTACTCCACATTCGGGGCAGCGAGGTCCGTGCCCCTCTTGTCAGGTGCCTCACCTATCCACTCCTCCGTGCCGGTGGGAGCCGGCCTCCTGCTTATCTTTAATTCATGCCTTTAAATATGCAGCAGAAGCAGCTGTTAGCGGCTCTAGTAAGCCATAATTCAGGAGATCAAATCCGAGCAAATTGACGGCGAGCTTGGCGTTGGCCAGAGAAGACGCAGGAGACAGGCACGTTCACTCAGGTGCAGCGCCGAGACTCCACTTGGCTTGTTAATCCTCTGGCTTGCGGTAATCGACATGTCCACACATGGCACAAATGCTCAATGGTGATGCCGAGATGTCATTTCATGTTTGACTTAAAAAAATATTTTTTGTCACCAACCGGTGAGCTCTTTTGCTCAGCAAGTGGAAAGGTCATGGTGTTTACTTGTCCACACTCCTCCAAAAGTATTAGAACAGTGCAGACAATTCTTTCTTTAAATCTAGCTGACAAAATGAAACTTGTGACATCCAACCCATGTGTTCTGTCAAAATACAAAAGAAAAAACCTGTAAATTCAAGTTTTGTGTGTGAGTGCGTACGTGCATGCAAGCACAGGAAATCACCATTTCAATACGGCACTGATTAAACTTCCCGTGTCGTGTTATGGAAGCACACAGGAACCATCTCTGGGCAGGTTTCCTCCTGCAGCAGGCAGCAAACTCTTTGAAACCCAATCAGGTTCCGGTTCTCGGATCACTGTCCGCCCTTCGCTCCTCGCCGAGTCGCGTTGCGGCCGTGAAAAGACTTAGCTGCTGCCAGCTGGCAGCCAATCAACTGCAGTCACATCTGAGAGGCACCTGTTGGGAGTCTGCAAGGTGCAACATGCCGCGAAAAAAAAAAAAATGGAGCGCTTGTGTGCAGCCTAGTGCGTAATAACTCTGTGTGTGTGTGCATGTGTGTAAGTGTGACATCGTGTAAAGCATTCTCGTCATTCTCGTGCAGAGCTTGCGTCACCTGGGATTGCGAAAAAGAAATTGATGGGATGAAACCAGTAATTTAAAATATTGACTCTTAATGGGGAAATTAAATATAGATGAGGAAAATTTAGGTTTATTTTGGCATCGATGGATGGACGGACAAACCGATGGACGGATGGGTGGATGATGGATGGATGGATGGATGGATGGATGGATGGATGGATGGATGGATGGATGGATGGATGGATGGATGGATGGATGGATGGATGGATGGATGGGTTAGAGATTAGGGTTAGGGTTAGAGTTAGGGTTAGGAATAGGGTTAGGGTAGATGGATGGATGGATGGATGGATGGATGTATGGACGGACGTTTGGATGGACGGACAGATGAATGGATGGATGGACAGATGCTAGTATGGACGGACAGATGGACGGATGGACAGATGGATGAAAAATATTTTCAGTCCACGTTTACAGTACCAATTTTGATCTCTTAAGGTGCATAAAAATTCAACCTGAGTGGTCTGGAAGTCTTACAGTGAACAAACTAAAAAGTAAAAGTTATATATGATTTTTTTTTTTTTTAAGCACCTGCATTGCTGACCATCAGGGCGCTTCACTTATTATTTTGAGTGGAAAATCCTAGCCGGGGCATTAAAACACATTAGCTCTATCCAGCATGTGCAGGAGAGACTGAGGACGGGAGATAGAGGCCTAGTTTGACCGCGGTGACCAGAGGAATTAGAGAGAGAGAGCTTATCCCCACGTCACTATCAACACGTTTAAGCCCAACGGTCCATTTCAAGCTCCCAAACCTGCCATCAGCATAAAACCTCCCACTCTCTCATCTGTTTGTCCGCCTAATTAATGACTTGACGTGCCTCAGTGTGTTTTTGCAAATGATAGATGACCATGGAGAATAACGGCGGCGGACATTGGTGGAGCTGAGCCGTCAGCTTCCCGTCCCGCATTACCTGAGTCGATCTGGCATTCGCTCAGGATGGGACAGATTTGATTTTTTGCCATGTAAGAGGCTTTAAAAAAAAAATGGTTCTAATGCCGGATTTGGTAGGTAAGCACAATCTGTCATGTTCACCTACGATGATATTATCCAACAAGGACATGAGGACACACGGAAAAGAGCGGACCTGGTTAGTGGACGCCGGGATTAGCAGGCTGCCAAATATGAAGTAGAACATGGGTTCGCCTCCGATTCTTTTGTATTGTACAAGCAATTTGAAATTTTGAGAAACAAACTGCTGCGATCATTAGATTGATATAATGCGCAGATTCTCACACAAACTATCACACTAAGCAGTTAAATTAAGCGGACTTTGTCTTACATTAATTTAATAGAAATAAATTATGAATTTAATCAAAATAAATGTGACTACCTCTTTTGTATTTACTTTATATTCTTTACGTATTTTTGGCTTTTTTTCATTTTGTATATGAAGAGTTCTACTTTGTCTCTCACGTCACAGTTGGTAATTCCATTGTTATTATATTTTTTTTCATGTACGGTGCTTTGTGATAAGTGTGCTAAAAATAAACTTCAGATGAGTAATCATTCCTCACTCCCATTTTCAAATAAATAAAGATTAAAAAAAAATTATTCATGGACAAAATTGTTCATTTTGAGCATTTTAAGGTTTTACATTTTTTTTATTGGTGGCCAGAAGTTAACGTTTCCTCCTCATTTGTGTCTAAATACGCCGTTCATGTCTTTTTCTAAAGGTTAATAATTCCTATTTTTGATCATCCTTACTGCCTCAGGCCAGGTTTTAATCCTGATCCAGACTTTGATTCGCTGTCCGGTTTTAATAATGCAGGCGTGTTCATGGTGGTTGCCCCCCTTACCTCGGGGTGTCCGTCTGCCCCCCCCACGAAGATCCCGCCTTCTCCAGATAAAAAACAATCCCGGAAACGCTTGTTGGGGGTAAGAAATGGGACGGGCTGTAGTTTGTAGCGGCGGCGGGGAGGAGGCCATGAAAAGTTTCTTTCTTGACAAAAGAGCATTTTAAAACACACTCAAGTTGCCAAATTGACTTTCCAACATCTTTAATCTTGTTGCACGGGAAGCCATTTCCTCCCGCCTCCACTTTTCCTGCTGTTTAAAGAGCGAGATGAGGCTAGTCAGGAAAACACACTGACGGCGTCATCAAACATTAATTACCCCCTCCTCGCCGCTCCCCTTCCCATTCCATGAGATTCTTCTTAAAAACACGTCAAAAAATTCTGAGAAGCCGTGACATGTTTGAAGGCGAGCGTCGATCTGATTAGCATGGCCAAAAAAGACTCGGAACAATATTTGAGGGCGGGGCTGTTCTCGACACAACAATTTTCAATTAACACTTTATGATGAGCTTCCTTCTTTTTTTTTTGTCACCCTTCACTATGACACACATCCTCCGCCGCTTTGTTTCTTAAAAACTGGGCCATGAAATCAGTGTGAATTTGCATATTTGCTGTGATAATTGCAAAAGCTGCCAGATAGTTGTGCTCTAATTGCAGACTAATCACTGAAAAATGACCACAAAATCTGACGTTCACCGACGCCACAAAATTCTACCGAGACTCCCTTCAAGTTTGCGACTTCTCCGAGTCGATAGAGAGACTCATTAAAGCGTATTCGTCTATTTTAGTGGGAGTTGACCTCTCCCCGACGCTGCCTGCCCTCTCCCTCACCAGCTCCGTCCTCCTTGAGCCGCCAGTAATTGAAATAAATTATAAGCGCATTATCTGTGCTTAGTTAGCGGCGCCTCCCTCCTTGTCAGGAAATGCTTGGATTCAATTATGACTTAAGGGGAGGGAAAAAAAACAAGAGTGAACATGTTATTCCCATCCTCCCAACTTGTTCCCGCCGCCATCTTCCTCCTCCTACCTGCCAAAGGCCACTGCCCTCTTTGACGTCTATAATGGTACCGAACGGGTTAATTGCCCTCGAGTGTCGTTATCTGTCGCCAGTAAACAGTGGTCCGCTTTCGCACGGCGTTTGTTTAGAGAAACACTTCTCGTCAAAGCTCGAGACTTTGTTGCGGGCTGCGATGGCGGCGGCGGTGTTTTTAAGAGTGTTCTCTGGCGACCGCTGTGACACTGCCATTCCCATGCCCCGTCAAATTCTTTCCTCAGATCCCAGGCATTTAAGCAGCTCCCTCCCCTCGCCCCCCTCCCTCCCTCCCCAGCACCGCTTAGGATGCAGCCAAGTCCACTGACCTGTGTGGGAGTAGATATTTTGGAAAACGGCCCCGTCTAGTTCACGAACTATTTCTGTCCGAGCCCGTTCATTAGCCCGGCCAGCCTCAGGAGTTGCCGTGTTTACGTGCTCTTATCGTCTTCACGGAGGCGACACGTGAAACATGCGTGTCTTCATGTTCCTTGCCTTCACCACCATGTCAGACCCGTTGTTCTTTTTTTGCCAGAGGTCACAGCGGTGGAATGGAGTCATTATTTACTGTTGATCCAGTGGCGGGAAGTTTTCCAAGCCGGGGCTTCGGGATTTTCACATTACAGCCCAACAGAGGAAATAATGACCTGTAGGTGCTCAGCTGTGGGAAGGAAATTGGTGTTTCTTTTTTATTATTATTATACTCCAAAGCTGTCGTGCTCTCTCTCCAGCAGCATTGCCTCAAACCAAGGAACCCCAATCTTCAACCCCCCCCCCTCTATCCATTTTTGTATCCCACGCTGCAAGCTCTGTTAGATCACTTTTTTTTTTGCAAATGTTCCTCACCTTTAAGTGGCCTTGTTTGCACTGTGTAAACATTCCAAAGAATTCCAATGATGTGGATCAGGTCCCACAATTGTAAAAACAAGCTCCGCTGGTGTTAGGGACACTCAAAATGAAATCAGCAAAAGTTTCTTGACGTCACAATTCTTTGACTTCACGTCATGGTGTGAATAAAAATCGTTTTTAAAAACAAAAATGAATCTAAACATCCTTTGTTTGTTATCGCAGTAAAATCTTGCCGTTGGGAATAAAAGACGGTCACATACCACAATTGTGTGTTTATGGAAAGAGGGAGGAACGATTTACGACATTTACGTACGTTTTTTTTATTTGGTGTCAAGTGTCGCTTTACAAATATCCCGCTTTCGCAATTTGTGCGTTGTCGTATCAAAAGCGTTTTTTTTGTTGTGTTTTTTTTTTTTTGTGGGTGCAGGTTGCGCCGCCTAGCGTCAGCTTCCGGATTCCGAAGGGAGCCCCGGCGAGACGAAACATTTTTTTTTTTGCGATAGCCGAGGGCCCGAGGCAGCTCATCAACGCATTACCGCTGTCACAGCCGCTTAAATCAACTCGCTCTTTGAATAGCGGCCTCCTGCGAGACGGCTAAAATATTCAACATCTTCCAAGTTACCTGCTGTTCCGCTAGGTAGAAAGCGGAAACAAGTAGAAAGTTACTCTTTCATGTTTTTCTGACAGACTGTCACTCAACCGGCGACACAAATCTTTTTCTCTCGGGCTGGCGTCGAACACGACTTTTCATCGCCGTTAATCAAAATGAATAAACATGCGTAATTGTGCCGAGCGGGAAGAAGTTGGGCAAATTCATAGAGAATTTTCAATGCTCCATCAAGTATTAAAAGCTAGCTTGGCCTCATTTTCTTTGCTACCTAGCCGTTTTTCCACCACCTTGCTTTTCCCGCACCAGCTCGTCACGTGCGTTCGCAAAACCATTAGGAGCAAATATTTACATTCCCACGTTGGCGGCGTACTTGTGCCCACTTTGATATTCTCTTTGATTGGCGTCGCCGCCCCTTTAAGACGTGTGCAACTTTAAGCAGCGTGCCAGTTTGATGTGATTTTTTCCCGCCTTTGTACATCACATGCAAACATGAAGAAAAAGTGCGTTTGCAGACAGGCAACAGATTGACATGTTTTTTTATTTTGACAGCGCTCGCCGGCTTTGTGATCATAAATAGTGCATGGCGGCGCTTATTACGCTCGACGCTTGCCTCGCTCGCCCGGTGTTGGCAGACAATTTGCCAGTACACATGTGAGACATTATTAGCGTTTCCCTTTCATCCCCGGCTGCCATTGCTGCAAAGCACTCTGGGATAGCATGTACCCGCCGATTGTGCACGGCGCTCGTCACGCCGCTAAATTTGACGGGAAAAGCGCATAATGTGCCTCCTCTTCGATTAAATCTAATGTGATTAAGCGGCGAGGACGCACAAAAGACGGCATGATGACAGAATTTCAACGTGTTTCGCGGCTCTCCCAGGAAAGAAAGACGTTACTCGCGCTGCCGCATGCAGCAACATCTGGCTCCAATTAGCCAATGTGAGTTGCGGTAGTATCGCAAAGAGGAAACTCAAAGGATTTCCTCTCTTAAAATGCACATTATCCTCTAATTCAGACCTAAATTAGCGCTTAAGCGAAGGCCGCGCTTACAGGAACCTCTGAGAAATTCGGAGCGAGGTCAACGCCGGTAGATCGCACCTCGCTGCCTCCTGCGAGGACGGCCAAGGAAGTTACTCACTTAAAGGATGTTGTTGTTTTTTTTACCGGGATATTGCGAGGCCCCTGGGATAGATTTGCAAGTTAGGATAGTAGCATTCACCTCTCCCTGACACTGCCGCCGGGGGGCTCGGGGCTAACCGGTGGTCAAGGGAAGTACAAGCCCAATAACCTCGCACCGCCGTCCCCAACCTCCAAACAAAACTGTGTCTCGCCGAGAAAGTGGAGATGAAGGAAGAGAGGTAATTCGATGCCAGGTTTCTCCTCTGGGAGATGAGCTGCTGATGTCACCGGGTCAAAGCTTTCGCAAAGGAGGATGATGGCGGCGCGCTTCATTTCACTCACAGCTTCAGACGGCAGACGGCGGTCATTTTTTGATTTCCTTCATATCTGCTCATGGATATCCTGGCTTCTATAAAATAAATAAATAAATAAATAAATAAATATAGATATACACATATATTTTTTCTTTAATTAATAAATGTATTTATTTATTATAGAGAATTAATTAATTAATTAATTAATTAATTGAGTGATTATTTATTTATTTATTATATAGAAGAATCGTCTTAAAGTGTGTGTTAAATTTTCAAGGTATCAACTTTTATTTTTACATGAAAACCTCAGCGGGATCCATCCAGGAAATGTTCCAAACATGATATGGAGAGCTACGGCGAGCAGGAAGTGTCCCGAGGAATAAAAATTGTGCAGATTCTTATGTGTGAGCCTTATTTCATGGCGGGCTCTTCTTGGTCTTTGGGGGTAATTTAGCACAAACACAGTGCGGCAAAAGAGACTATTTGTGACGTTAACATCCATCAAAGACTGAAGGGAATGTCCAGTTGGTGGCTCCAGCAGGCTTAGAAAAGCCTTTTGTTCAAACACCTTTAATAATTAAACACCTACTCAGCCCCTGAGGCTACACAAGATTGAAGAGTTTTGCAGGGAGGGAAAGAAAATCTCTTGTAACCTGGCAAGCTCGCACCTAATGCCTTTTCCTTGGGCTCAACAAAAGCCTGGACTTTTCTCGAAGCATCAACATTAATGGCACTTCTCTTCCTTTTCATTTTAGTACAGTTCGGGTGTTTTTTTTATATGACATTTTCATTAGACTAAAATTTCCCTCAAAAAACAATGACACGTAATTTTAAAAGAATGACCTATACACTCCAATATAGTAATTTTTTTGAACTTGCATGAAATTAATGCTAATTTTGTATTAAAATAGCCATATGAGTGCTACTGATATTGGCCTCTTGAAATAAAACTGGTACCGGCACTGATACCCGATACTGGTATTCGCCCATTCCTATGTACGATAATAGAAAAATATTTGGTGTGTTTGTTTGTGTCTCTTATGGATTTCTTGCACAGTTGAAAAATATGCTAGCTCCATCAAATTGTCTGTAAATGTTGGTTTGAATTATTTGTCAATGTGCCCAGTGATTGGCTGGGAACTAGTCCAGGGTGTGGTGGGCTAGCTTACCCCTGACCGTAAAGAGGATAAAAATAAATAAATGCTTGTCAATAAAAGGCTCTTTATCATCATCTTGCTGCCCTAAAGTTGCATTTGCCATAAACTAGCATAAAAATAAAGAGCCGCAGTAAATAATATTTGATGTATCAGGTTTGCGTGCCTTCCCACCCTTCCCCAGGCTCTCCCTCTGGTCCCTTGGGGCCCAATAATGGCTGAAGCACTTTTTGCTGAGAACAAGCACCTGAGAGAGAACAGCTGTCTTGTAAAAGGTCACTCTCCCACTGTTCCTTGGTCTCGCTCGACATTTCCGGCCTCAGCACCAACCCACACGCCCACCCCCCTCGGCCCCCGCCACACACCAGGCCCCTCAACCGCCCCCGCACCCCCAAACAATTTTCTCACACACACTCCCAATCTGCTGCACCTCGAGGATTCTTGGCAGAGTTAGGACACCTTGTAATCTGTTGCATGCGTGGGCGGACCAGTGCACTGTGGCCCGCTTTATAAAACTTCCCTTGGAGTGGATACTGTACGAGCCTCTCGAGGTGTTTATTTTCCCCAATGTCGTGTAGCGGCTATCATCGATGTGCACGTGGGCCAACACACACAAGTACACGCACACACATACATACACACGCACACACACGGGCATGTCTTATCAACTTTAAAAAACAAACAATTTGGTGGTCATTTTTTTGAAACCAAATTTCTCACAAGCTTCTCAACTAAGAGATGCTTCAAACAAGCACACAGTTATGTTTGTCATGAAGCCAGCGATGAAATGGTTGTCCAAACGACGATCCGTGGCGCCCCACGGCATATACTAAAAATATATTTTCGAAAAGCAAAAAATTTAAAAACCACAAATAACACATCCTGCTGCCATTTTTTTTTTTTAAATGAGTGAATACCAGATGTTGGGATCTTCTTTTTTCATCTTTACCTTTTATATATGTAATATATATATATATACAAAATAAAATATAAAATATATAAAAAGTATAAAAATAAATCAAAAATATATTTAAAAAAAATATATAAAAATGATTAATATTAATATAATTAATTAGTGGTCCTTCCATCCTTCCATATTTCTGTATGTGTCCTTCAGAGAAAAAAGTTTGGAACTAAACAAACACAAGCTCCAACGGTGTCTCGTATGAAATACAGACACAAATTTGTTACCGAGTGGCGTACATATGTTTGCATATTTACAGTATATTTAACTGCCGGAATAAAGTGGAATTGACCATTATGTCCTCAAGGTGATTCCGTCAATCTTGGGGAGGACATTTTGGGGCGTGACTCGTCTCCTGCGGCTGGATTGCGTGGGCGTGTTTTCTTGGTATATCTGTCAAGGTGAAGCTCGTAGCAGTGACAGTGGAAGTTCTGACACTACCAAGAGAATTGTGTTTTGATTTATTAGGCCAGTTTCAAATAAAGAAGTATGGATCAGTACCATACAAACTCACTTGACTAGTTATTGTCCAGAATGAGCCAAGGTAGCAATTGACATATTCAGTTATCAGTCCAAAACAAATATATGTAATATATGTAGATATGTTTTTCAAAAATCCACATAAAGGAAGAAAACATAAAATGTTGCTTGTGACTCTTAGCACAACGTACCTGTCAGTTTAAAAATGCCGCTGTACCTGTGTTCCAAAGCGCCATTTTTCATGGTCACACTCTCACCTATGGACAATCACATGAATAATGACACGTCTACCTCTCTGATGGTGTTAAACAAAACGGAATATGATTATCAGCTTTGCAATGACAAAATACATTTAACGTGTTGTGACTCATTAAGACTGCAGAAGATTTGATGGTGTGCGGACACATGATATGCAAATTGGTCACACATATGATTATCAAACATGCTGTGACTGCAGCCCTATTGTTCTTTTTTTTTTTGAAATCACAATTATGTGTAGTGGACACACTTTTATGGAAGCATATTCTTGCTGCCACACTCACTTTTGACGCCATTCTATTTTCTATTTATACAATATTCTATTTTTATTTATATATATTTTTTCTATATTTCTATATGTATATATATTTACATATATATTTTTTCTCTATTTACATAATTTCTCTCTCTTTGTATATATTTCTATATTTACATAATTTATATATATTCTATATTTTTTTTTTCTGTATTTATATATGTATATATATATATTTACATATATATTTTTTTCTATATTTACATAATTTCTCTCTATATATATGTTTCTATATTTACATATTTTTATATATATATATATATACGTATATATACACAAACACACGCACACACCCACACAAGCACACACACACACACACACACACACACACACACACACACACACACACACACACACACACACACACACACACACACACACACACAGTCGTTACCAGCCGTCATAAAATACAACAACTGGTTCACGAAGCCTCTTGAAGCTTCATTTTTCCCTTGCTGTTTTTTGCTCATTTCAGAATGTGATGTGGCTTGAGCTGAGTTTCGAAGAAGGCTGAACAATGTTGATAAGCATATAACAGAAGCACTTTTGAGCGGCTGACGGCCAGTATTCAGCCGGGGGTGGGGGCGAGGGGGGGGGGCGGCTCAATGCGACAGGTCCCGCCAGATATTTCAAGCAGCCACTTGTCAAGTGGCGTGACAGTTATGACAGGAGTTAGCGGAGGTCCTCTTGCATCTCTCCTCACTTTGACGGGAGTGGTGGGGATACTCAGGGCTGCGTGGGAGCGACTTCCAGCAGGTCACTTTGAACACCAGCCTGTCATGACTCATGAAGTTTTGACAACACAAGACGGGGGAGGGTGAAGGAATGTAGGATGGGAGTCTCAAAGAGTGCCAGGTGAATTAGCTCCACATGTGACCCAACGTGGATTCCATTCTGTACAAGAAAGTGGAGGGTGTCACATCACGTGATGCATCCGAGCCACCTTTTGGCAGACGACGAGTTGTGATTTGTCCTCGGAATGCTAACACGAGCTTACATTTGCTCAAAAGTTCAGAGCAGTTGCCCGCTTGCGTTATTTGCTGTTGCTTTGTCATCGGCTGGCTTGCTAACCCCTCCAAAAACGAATTTAATGCGGGCTGAGCAGATTCAGCCATGACTCTGCATTTAAATCTCAGCACGGCTGAGTCCAATAAAAAAAGTTTTGATCCAATTATACTTCTAAATCAGCAATAATTACGCAACGCCCATCTGCATATCATAATTAATATTCAAATCTTACTTTTGCATGCAAATGTATAATATATTCAGGATTAGGTGTATTGCAGTGACGTCCATCTCCACCTTGCTTCTTCTTAATAAGCCGTGTTCCCTGCCAATGTTGCCCCGACTTATTAGAACTCAATATTCCCCGGCATGAACGCGGCAACCCCTTAAAATTACTGCTCTCAATTAAAATGGAGACGAATACAAAGGGCCTCCTTGGTTAATTTGCGTTCTCATATAATGCAAATAAGAGCGACGGGAGTAAACAGGTCCATCCGAGGTGCACGCGGCACGCCGGCTGAAGTCAGTCAAGTGTTGCAAATCGAATTTAAATATATGAATGTTTTCTCTCTGGACTCAGTTTTGTCGCAGTCATAGGGAAGAAGCAGAGCAGCGAGATGTGTGTCGATATCCGAAGCTCCCAGGACTTTAATTAGACAAGCACCTGTATACGCTACCGCTACGCTACAGCTCCCCAGAGCCCTTGTTCCTTCATATCGTGGAGAGGCAGTTAATATCGTCTTGCGAGCGAGGATCTATAAAAGCCGCCGCCATAAACTAAACACGGCTCTGTAACATTCAAATAATAGCCAAATAGCTCACGGATAGAATAACCGGGTCGTATCGGGTCGTACGGGCACTCGAGTCCCGATCGTGCCCAAGTCCGGTACGGATTGCAGAGCCTAATGGTGGTCTTAATGGATGGCTTTATTTTAAAAGTGCGCCATCCACCATCAATCACCCACAAGCATCTGGAAGAGAAGCGGTGATTTAGCACAGAGTCTCGCTCCTTTGCCTAGAGACAGCAAAAAAACGGCGTGAACGCTAAGACAGGGCGTCCCGGTGAGAATAAAGCATCAGAGCCACTCAACAGCACCGGCGCAAACAATAATAAAAATGCCCCGGCTTAAAGGTGACATTCTCAATTTACGATTATTTGTGTCTATAAAGCGCATTTCTCGGCTGCCGACCGGATCGTGGCTTCTGTTACAAGAACAATACATTAAGTGAGGGGGGAGGGGGCGAGGGCAAATTGAAATTCTATCCATTTTATTAAGCCGACAGGCTCGGCTATACCTGAGACTTTCAATTTTGCCGGCGTGACCTCCAAGGAGACATTTCTTCCCTCGGTCTACCTTTTCCTTCTTCAATTCCCCGTCTCCCACCTTTATCAATGAGCTCCGAGGCAATTCTCAAACCGCGAGAGAAGCCTCAGAGATCAGGAGGTGGATGAAATCAGCCTTTTTTTTTATCTCTTTAAGTGATTGTTTTTCCTTCTACCGCTGTTCCGGATGTTGAGTGGGAAATGTGATGGATTAGGAGAAGCCGTCCTACCACCAAACCAAACCCCAAAAATCAAACAACTGCTTGGTTGCTCCTAATCTCCAGAATTCATATTTTAGAACATTTCACGGGTTTTGGTACGTCAGTTTCTGTTACAGTATGGAACGGCGGGGTTTATAAAGGTCTTGGAGTAGAAGAACTTGAGAATTTGGGATGACCGCTGCGACAATGACAAAACAACAGCACTTGCGAGGGGAACATGACGGGAATCCCCCCCGGAGTCACGAAGAACAACTGACATTGACCCATGACCCGTAGACCCCCGTAGACACAACGATGACAAGTCAAGAATCAGGAATCTCCACTTCTTGCTTTCCAGTCCTACTAGATTATTGTTTTAAATGTTCCGAATTTTTTGTCGGGGATAAACAACATCAAGCCGTTTGTTTCAAGCGGTTTTGACAAAGAGAAAAGCAGACAGAAGGATAGATAGATAGATAGATAGATAGATAGATAGATAGATAGATAGATAGATAGATAGATAGATAGATAGATAGATAGATAGATAGATAGATAGATAGATAGATAGATAGATAGATAGATAGATAGATAGATAGATAGATAGATAGATGGGTCGGTCGGTCGGTCGGTCGGTAGGGAGGTACTAGGTAGGTCGGTCGCTCGATTTAGATAGATATAGATAAATAGATATACGGAGATAATCAAAACGGGCCACACGATGGAGATTGTCCCCGATTGCCTACGTGACTATCTCATCCGCAAGGGAAGATCTTGCACCACGACTGGTAAGCGTGACATGGCAACCGATTTACAAATACAGTAAGAAGATTGTACGTTTATAAGAACCTTTGTCAGACTTTGGAAAAAGCGCTTCGGTTACGGTAGCGGCCCCGTGTCTAATTGTTTGTCTCGAGCCTGACGGTGACGAGAGCGGCTCCGAGGGTGACAGTGGCGGTCGACGCCATGACAAGCAGACGTCACCCAGGATCACCCTTGCTCCCTTGATGGATCCAATCACGATGATCCCGATGACGTGCGGCTGTCCTGCCGCACTTCACGGCGTCGTTTTCATTTGAGAAAAGTTTCCAACTTCCTGGGAAATAATGAGAAATGTTGCTATCCATCCCTCTGTCTACTTTTCTCTTTGTCAAAACCGCTTGAAACAAACATGCGAGCGCGAGTCCAATTACTGGCAAAAATGAGGCGCTTTGTGCGCTTGTGTGACGACATCAATGAGATTCTCCTTCATTTCACTCATTTCTGTGGGTTTCATGAAGCAATATGCCCGGAAAGTAAACATTTAGACGTGCACACACACAAGATGACGCTCGTGCCAGAAGCAAATTGGCAATCTCCGTCCCTCTCGCCTGCCGCCGTTCTAATGAAATTGTGCTGGAAATGGTTGAAATAAATGACATAATTCTACGCACACACAATTAAAGCAGAAAGCTACATTCAGCTCCTAGTCGCTGCTATAAATAATGAATACGGCCATAATTATTCCCTCACAAATTTGCATAATTATTGTGTTTTTCTTGGAAGCCGCGTGTTTACATTGCGGTGACCGACGCTTTGTGCTCGCGTGCGAGCGACACCAAAGTGGCATTATAAGGAAATGTAATTCGTCTGTATTTAATAAAGAGGTCACATGTCACATTACGGCATTGCACCACCTCTGTTTTTATGATGTAGTGTTTATGATGCATTGCTGCAAAGAGGGCAAGCGCGTTCAACTTTCTCTTTTTCTCTCTTTCAAAAATAAACTTAATGAGAGGTTGAAGCAGATGAGACTGCTCTTCTGTTTTTTTTTACTTTAATGTGAGAGAGGAGCCATACAATACTTTCAGTCTACATGTGCCTGCAATGTCTTTTTTACGATGGATTAGCGGCTATCCTCAGATATTATCCTCCACTCTAATGGATGTCGATTATCGAGTATTTGCCAGGTGCAGGCGCCCTTAGAAGAAATACATTGTCATCAGGAACTGATAACATTTTCCGATACGAGTTAATGTTTCCCAACCAGGTGCAGAGGTGTCAAATCCAGGTCGAGAAAGTAGAAACGCTGCAAATGTTTGGCTTTAGCCACATGTGCTTCTACTCAGGGAGCTTCTTGACCTACCATTTATCTGTGGCTAAGTTTTTTATTACATACATTATGTTTCATAAATAATATAAATATATAAAATAAATTATATATACAAAAATGTAAATCAAAAAATAAAAATAAGTCAATTTAAAAAAAAAATCACAATAAATCAATCAATAAATAAATAAATATAAATAAAATATAAAATGTCTTATGAATGCCTCAGGCAACAGAAAACCGGTAAGGAGAAGGAGCTAGATGGACGTCTCATGGAAAGATAGCAATCCTGAATATTAGCAACATTCAGAAAAAGCAACACAAAAGAAAATATGGAAAAACACCAAGGGTTGTGTTACGTTCTACTTCTTAAAAATCATCAAAATGTATGAGGGTACACAAGCTCCAAAAAGTTGGATCCACCAACAATTCTCCATTGTCAAGCTGTATACACGCGTATTGTTCCACAAACAGTCCGACAACAGGTAGACACCAAGTATCGTACATTTAAGTTAAAGCTCGGGCCGCTCTTATGTTATCAGCATGTGCATGTTGGATGGTGTTGGGCATTGGCTGTGTCCAAGCACACAAAACATTAGCCAGGTGACTTATCATAGCAGTCTGTGGCTGACCTTTTAATGCGCCTGTCATTGATTGCGTGGCATGCTGCGCTCTGTCCATCCCAAGGTGATAGATTATTCAATTAACTATTGACCTTTCCCGCAGACTCATTTGTCGATGGGAATGCTTTTATGACAGCGGTGCATTTGGAAAGCATAGGATGCTGAGTTTTGATTTTAGGATTTACCGCTCACATTATGTACGGAACCCTCCCCGGCCGTGTTCTCCTGTTGCCTCTTTGATTTAATACGGTGTACCTCCTCGACATTTGGCCGTTATTAGTTTCACGGAGAGGGCAGGTTGACGCCTCCTCCATCAACAGCGGCATCGTCGGATCATTCAGACAAGTCTGTCAAACGACTTCTTACCCTAAAAGTCAGTTCAGCAACAAACATGCCGTGCAATTGGATGATGGCCAGTTCTCCGTCCAAAATTCAGCAGGGGAACGTAACAAGTGTGAAAAATACTAGAAAACCGTATGTATGGTGTCAAACTCAAGTCCCAGGGGCCAGATACGGCCCGCCACATCATTTTATGTGACCCGCGAAGACAAATTGTGCATCGACTTCATGTGTCAGTACGAAATTAAAAAAATTGCTCATTTTTTAAAAAATAGTTATTGTTAGCAATTTTTATTTCTATTCAATTTTTTAAATATTTGAACAGTTTTTACTACTCTCTGATTTTAAAGCTAATTATTCATCAGTTTCTTGTGTAGCCTATACTGTATACAATATATGAAGCTTCGACAATCATAATGGACCTCCGAAGGAAACTATGACTATGATGCGGCCTGCGACAAAAATTAGTTTGACACCCCTGGTATGGACAAACAATCACTGCTATGGACAACACACATTTTTTGGGATGTGTGGGGAAGCTCGAACGTGCTGAGGAAACCCACGCAAGACCAGGCAAACCTCCACACTAAATTTCTGCAGGCTTCGAGGTGCTAAAAACTTTTTTTTCCCATTGTCCTCATTAGGGTCTCTGAAAGAAGTTACATTTGGACAGCTATTTATTTTTTCTGGCTCAAGATCCTCAAAAGGTGTAATCGTGCAGCTTCTTTCCGATTTCAAACCTGACCCTCTCGTTCTCAGTTTTTGGTTGTTTTCTTTCTACGTACAAGCTTACTGTACGCAACGTGAGTGTAACATTCCTGGCCGTGAATCAAATTGCCCCCTGGGAATAATATAGATTGAACCTAATTCCAGCACTTAGCTCTGCCTCCTGTAGTCGAAGGCCTGTTAATCAGTGAAGTCTACTGTGGGAATTGCACCACTCGGTTAAATGGCAGAGCACTCACGTTCAGGGCAACGCGGATAGCCTCGGGAAAATAACTGGATACTTTGTTTTTCACCTGAGCGATGCGGTCGGAGCAAATAATCTCCGTCACCTCTGAGGGTGTATCTCCCACAGGGTCTCTCGACGTACGGACTCGTGATGGAAGAGTCATAACTCGCCTCTCCGTCTTGATAAAACACTCTTAACAATTGATGTGTGCTTGTAGAGCGCTGATAGATATCTGATCTCCCGTGCCTCTTAAATTTCACATCCCTTTGGCGGCTCTGACAGGAAGTAGCTCCCCCGCTGCCGCCGGAGCCAATCAGTTGACGGATGGAGGGATTGAACGTTTACGGGAGGACGGCAACGCTGCAATTACCCACAAAGGAGGGACGGCAAAGTGGCGTTTGACGTGATTTATCCGACAGTGGCGGGAGTGCGTTTAAAGCCGGACCCCGCCACGTTGTGACAGTGACGCACGCGTGAAATCAATTGGACTCCTCTGAGCGCAAGTGGTTGCTGTCAGAAGGTGAGTGGCTGTCCGTCATGGCGGCCGACCACCCGCAGACTTTGCTAACGTTAACGTACCAACGTAACGTCCAAGCATGCTATTCAAATTTTAACCAGACGGGTAATAAATCGGCCTCGTTTGTGAGAAACACAACTGTTTCCATTCTTGATCCTTGAGTTGTTGTTTTTTAGCAAAGCTCACCACAGACATATTAAGACACCTCAGAACTGTTTTTATTAGCCCACCATGCCCCCTTAATATATTAATTTGTATTTCAATTGACCATTTCCACCGTCTTTGTGGTTTTCCCATGGCTATGTGTGAAGTGCTTTGTTACAGCTGCAGCTGTTGTAAAATGAGCTGTACAAATAAAAATATATATATAAAAAATATATGTATATAAAAAAATAAAAATATATATTTAAATATGAACAAATAAATAAATAAACATATCAAATAAATAAATAAAATATATATATATATTTCTAAATAACAATAACTGTTTGATTGAAAAATAACAATTCCGCATGTATCGTCCGTGTGAATGTGGATGTGTTTTTTTTCTGCGGACTTATCTTCCACCCTAACACCAATAAAGTCATCTTTTTTTTTTTAGTGAGCTTGTCCGTGTTGTTGTGTTGAGAACAACAAGAAAGCTTCCTTGGTGTGGAGTCATCACCAGGCCACTTCTGTGCCCTGGTGAATAATTCACCAATGGGAGCCATGCTACAGGCTGAGTTTGGGAGGGAAAGAAGGATAGGTTTCACTTCTCCCGATCTGGAGCCATGACAAGCGTTACAGAGACTCTCGTCCATGATGCATGAGTGATGCATTTTCAATCCCCTCCAATGTTCATGCATTTTTTAGGAAAGAATACTTTGCGGTGCTGAAGGGTGGCCAGCCCTAAAAATAACCCCATAGCCCCTTGCACCCTTTTAAATTGATCTTGGCGAAACTGACGCCAGCGTGGGCGAGCCTTTTGGATGTTTCAACTTGACAAATGAGAGTTTTCACTCTTATCCGCATTTGTCTATTTGAATATCTGACATCCGTTTAACCTCTTTACCGTTGATAAGTCGGATGCATACAATCAGAGCCCAAGTAGCCCAACTTGCAAGCCCACGCACGCTGGCTGCGGATGCAAATGAGCGAGAAGCGGGTCGGAGGGCACTCCAAATTGTCTGCCTGGTCCGAACGGCTCGCTGAGTGACACCTTGGCAGCGGCGAACAGCTCACTTTGTTTTTGTCTTTTGCTCTCGGCGATGGAAGTTTCTTTCTGTCTTGTGTTTGCTCATTACCACTAATTATAGAAGTTTTACCTCCTCAGAAGAATTTTTACAATTCAGGGCCTGATTTAGTCAAGGATTCCAAGTGCGAACACGGGCGGAAACTTGATTGCACACCCGACCAGATGTGGAAGCTGATCTGGGTGCAATCAGGATTATGTGCAATATGACTGCTTAGTACATTTCTCAATCTCAAAATATATTTAAAATGTAACATTTATTTAATTAAATACTTTTTAAATCAAATTTAAACAAAATAAAATAATCAAAATAAAATTGAAATATATTTAAAATATTTTTTTCTAACACATCCGTTCAGAGTTACATTTTTTGTTTGACCTATAAAAGATTGCACATGTATTTTATCCTTCCATTGTAATACGGTTAAGAATTTTTTTTTCAAATACAATCAAAGTCCCCACATAAGGAGAAGGAAAAGCAGAAAATGTGATGCTGTAGTTTGCTGAGTAAATTTCAATGATTCACTCTTGTTTATCATGTCCACTGTTTAGTTTTGTAGCCGTTTTTATAGCTCTTGGCAAAAGAACACACGTTAGCTCCATTTGGGGTTTTTGTAAAAGATCGCACAAATCTCGTAAAACACGTTTACCAACAACTTAATAGATACCATTTGGGATCTTTTTAAATCCCGTCCTCAGTGCGTCAACCCAGTTACTGCGGAGGGGCCGAACGAGATCTCCTTTAACTTGTCATTCGTCCATGTGGGCCTTTCTGTGGCTGCAGCAGGAAGTGCACAATTGAGCCGCAGACCAAAATCAACATTGTGTTTCCAGCCAGAACATCCATCCATCCATACATGGGGCTGGGAATACACTTTAGGATTTTAGAAATGTTAAAAGGACCTTTAACTATTTAGTGTGGGGTATAAAATATTTTGACTCTATGAGAGCTCACTCCTTTTGATTTATATAATTTCTATCAATAAGATGTTTTATTAAATAAATATTGGAAGTGGTCCAAAAACAAATTATATATATTTTATTTTTATATGTATTTTATTTTAATGTTTTATTTAGTTAATTAACCCTAACCCTAATGTATTTAATTTTATTTTTTTTTATGTTCTTGCTATTATTATTTTTTTTTAATGGTCTTTTATTAATTGGTCTAGCAAATGATAGTTGAAGTCAGGATGGACCACCTGAGCTGATGAATGGTTTCTGAACAACCTGTTCTAATCCTAAACGGGTTGGCAACACGCTGGTCCAAACGTGCCATCAACTTCCTGTCAGCGGCGCCGCTGTGATGCTTTTGTTGCTGGCAAGTTTTCCTCTCCCAAATCAACGGGCGATGCTCTTTCCCAGACCAGAATGTACTATTTGTCCACTAACTCAGATTTATGAAACAATATCTCAGCAGTGTTTGACTTTGTGTCAACACTCCAAACTCGGCGGCGGCGCTGGAGCTGATCTGTTGCCGTTGCTGGTTTTAATCACGATGGGATGCTTTTCACTTCCTGCCTGAAAAGTGAAACAGCTTCGGAATGTCATTCTCTGAAAAGAAAACAGAGAGGATCCACAGAGGAAGTCCTCCCACAGTCCTCTGCTGTCCATTCACACACTCTCATGTATTCTCACACCCACACGTGCACGCACACGCACACATGTACACACACGCGGGGCTTGCTGGGAATCATCAGACGCTAAGGGAGGAAGGCGGACAGGCTTTTCCCACATTTAGACTCCGTGGATGCTTCAGATGTCAAACTAAAAATAGAGCCAGCGTGGAATCAAGCGCTCTCCACTTTTACCTTCAAAACACAAGAGTTATGAGCATCCTGCCTCGAGAAAACCCGGGCGCCATATTTTAAACGCCTTAAAGGTTTTCACGTGCCAAATAAAAGTCAAATCTAAGCAAAGGAGACGTCACTTAACACACGTGAGCTTTTATTCAAAGGTTTTCGTCTTGCTACCATTAGCGATGTACATTTAGCATCCGGCCTGGGTTTTTCTGATGTAAACAAAGTCGGAAGGTAATTATAGGAATTTGGACAGCAGAGTGCCAAGTAATCTGACGGATGATCCCAGCGTGATGGGATCAGCGCTGATGTCTTCTATTCTTCATCTGCTGGGAACACAACAGTGTCCAACAAGGTCACCATCTTGGAATAATCCCATCACGCCTCGCCCAAGTCACTTTCTGCAGTCCGTTGTGATTTAGCCCAAGCAGGCGGTCAAAAGGGCACGTTTTTTTTTTTTTTGTTTGCACACGCCGCAACCGAGCGGATGAGTACGGGAGTTGCTGAAACGTGACGCGGCCGGCCGGAGCATTGATACGGAGTGCTGTAGGCTGTAGAAAGTCATCAGTGTCATCATTTAGTACATCGGTGTCAAAGTCAAGGTTCGGGTGCCAGATACGACCCGCCACATCATTTTCTGTGGCCCGCGAAGAAAAATTTTGCAATGACTAAAATTACAAATTGTCTTCACTATTTAAAAATAGGGATATTGCTAGCCGTTTTTATTACCATTCATCTTTTTAAACTATTTGAACAGTTTTTACTAGTCTCTGATTCCGGCCCTCCACATCATTTTCTGCGGGCCGCGAAGACAAATTTTGCAATGACTAAAATTACAAATTAACTTCACTTTTTAAGAATAGAGATATTGCTAGCAATTTTTATTACCATTTATTTTTTTAAATGATATGAGCAGTTTTTACGAGTCTCTGATTACGGCCCGCCACATCATTTTCTGTGGCCTGCGTCGACAAATTTTGCAATGACTTTGTCATTACTAAAATTACAAATTGTAAGAGATATTGCTAGCAATTTTTATTACCATTCATCTTTTTAAACTATTTGAACATTTTTTACAAGTCTCTGATTTCAAAACTAGTTATTCATCTGTTTGTTGCGTAGCCTATACTGTCATTGTCATTATGGCTCTCCGAGGGAAACTGACTACAACGTGACCCGTAACGAAAATAAATTTGACACCCCTGATTTAGTCGGTCCGGATGTTGGCACTACGTCAGAAAAAAAAAACCACGCTCATTGTGTGCTATGCCCAATAAAGCGACAAGCACAATTTTTCAACCTTCAAAGTTGTCGTTCTCAGAATCTCCGGCGGCCTCGGGACCGCCTCCACCTTCGCCTTCCCTTTCCGTGTGCGCACAAGTAAGCGCTTTCTCCGCTTACCAGCTTCCTCTTCATCCTCGCCGGCCTGATGCGAGCTGAAGCCGTGCTCATGTGTTTGCTCATTCCGCGCACAAACACTCTAAATCACATTTATGGAGTTCCACACGTCACTTCGGTGGAAAGAGACACCAGAGCGCATTAAGACTCGCCCGGGGGTAGGGGGAGACGGGCCGTGCTTACGGGTCACTAAGGATTACCCAAGGAACCATCATTTAATTTTTATTCTATTCGAGGTCCGACGTGTCTTGCAATTCCTGGTCGGCCCTTTTTCCTCAACCCAACATAACACGTTCAAACGGCATTATTCAAAAAGTCCAGTCGAAGCGGTTTGACGTGATCAAATCATCAACGTTACATTTTTTTGTCGCAGCATCGGTTTGCACCAAAAATGAAAAACCCGATGCTGGAAGACGCTCCGTGACAACTTTCTGCCTCTTTTGTTTTAAATGGCAAACATGATCCGAAGCTCCCTCATTGATGTCTTTCTTTGCAGACGGCAGTAGCGGCGGCGGCGGCTTTTGGAGCACCGAGCCAGCCCGCTGTAAAAGGTGCTGTAATCTCCTGATGCGTGATGACAGGTACTCTCAAAGCAAAGCCTTTACAAGCTCTACCTGCAGCGCCGCTCGCTTTGATGGAACATCAGTGAGCTGTCGACTCTGCTAACGGGCCCGCTCATGTACAACGCTAGCACACACACACACTAGAATCCCATCCGCTTCAATAATTTCCACGTAGTTCCCTCCACAGCTTCTTCAAAATTGTGTGTCCGAATATAAGTTTAAAGACTCAATTTAAATGAAAAAAAATGTTTTCTTAACCCTAAAAAAGTCTTTGAATATTTAGCCGAGGAAGGTGCAGCAACGCCACGTGTATGCTAGCTGAGAAAAAATACGCTAGCCTGTTTAGCTTAAGTATATGTAGTGTAAATTAAGCGTCTTTTCGAAACAATGAGGTGTTATAGTTACAGAAAGAAAAAAATATTACAAGAATAAATACTGGACTGAGAAACTAGTAAGGAACTTCAGATTGTGAAATTGATCATCAAATTCACAAAATTATCAAACAGGAATCTGCAAATTCAGATATTGCGGAACAATATCACTTTAGCTTTTGATTTTTGCGAAACAACAAGCATGAAGTGAAAAACAACATCTAAAACTCTTCTGAGAGGAGTTACATCTTCATCGTCAGTGTGTTGTGACACCCGCCTCCAATTCGAACGCCGCCCCGGCCGCCACCTGCGCCGCCAAACTTGCTAATGATTGCATTTTCCGCATCAAGCCAGTTCAAGACGAAGGAGCCACCTTGCACCTTCCCTCCTTTTCCTTCTCGAGTATGTCAGATGGTAAATTCTGTTGACAGCCCTGACAGGTTTGCTAAGAAGCGCAGAGTTCATTAGCAAAATCATCGCTCGGTCCTTAAAGGTCGCCAGTCCGCCAAGTGAAGCGCTCCTGAGAATGAAGAGAGGTTGAGGTGCGAAAGCGTCACCCGTGTGTTTGCGTCGCGACATCGAGTCCATCCATCCATCCATCCATCCATCCATCCATCCATCCATCCATCCATCCATCCATCCATCCATCCATCCATCCATCCATCCAGGAGGTCTCACTCCAACTCTGACATGAAGCATTCGAGGTCAGCGAGCTTCTTTCGTCATGTGCGAGCGCCTTACATGCACTTTGGGAACATACTTTGCTAATTATATGGCGGGAAAGTCTCTGCTTGTGAGCTATATTTACTGCAGACACGAGATTGCGCCTTGCTTTTCAACATCTCCAAAATGTGTCAATGGGTGCCGATGGGAGCGGCTGATTTGATTGGACTTGCGCTGGCGGTTTCTGAACACGTGAATGACTGCAAGATGGCGGAACGAAAATCCAAGGAAGGGACCTGTCAAGAGCATTTGGATGTTGTTGAAAGCAGCAGCTGATTGAGCTCAGCCTCCCTCTCAGGAAGCTAGTGACATCCTCCTCATGAGGTCACCGTGAACTTCCACGTCGGTCACGAACTGGGTCGTCGCATCCTCTGACTTTCGTTTCACATGTCGGATTTCAGTTACCGTATTTTTTCCGGACTATAGCCGATACTTTTTGCACAAGCTTTGACCCCTGCTGTTTAAAAGTCCAGTGCGTCTTATCTATGGGTCTTTCATGATTTTTATCATATTGTATAATTTGTGCATATTCTCTTATATATGAACATTAAACAATAAAACACCTGCGGCTTATAGTCCAGTGCGGCTAATATAAAAACAGGATAGATAAATAGAGAGAAAGAAAGAAAGAAAGAAAGAAAGAAAGAAAGAAAGAAAGAAAGAAAGAAAGAAAGAAAGAAAGAAAGAAAGAAAGAAAGAAAGAAAAAATACACACCTGCGTCTTATAGTCCAGTGCGGCTAATATAAAAACTGGATTAATAAACAAACAAACAAACAAACAAACAAACAAACAGGATCTTCCCTAGCTGGTGCAGCTTATATTTGGGTGTGGCTTATAGTCCAGAAATGACGGTATTTGTCATGTGTTCTTTTTGAGAACGATCTCAAAAGAAGCTGCTTCACATGGCAGTTTATGAGTCCAAATTCACATTTTGCGCCACAAACACACACATTGAAAAGCATTCCTGCCAATGAGCAGATTCTTCTACTTTATGGATATGTTCCAGAACTGCTCAGCCAAAGTCCAAATCAAATATATTGTTGCTTATGGTGCGTTATTCATGGCCCATCACAAAGTGCGTTCTTGCTTATTTTGTGGCGCTTGAAAGAAAAGGTGGCCTGGTGTGTAAGCAGCGCTGTCATGCAGATGAAGCCTCGGCACGTTTGAAGGGTGGAAAAGCTCCTCCTCGCCTTATGAGCTAATAAAGCACTTTTACAGGCTCCGACTCTTTAAATCAGGGTGAGGCAGCAGATTTTACGCACTCCGACGCCTCCATCATTACGCTGGCAAATGTCACATTGTGATTAAAAGGCCCGCCTTGGCCTACAGAACTGAGGATAAAGCATGTGACGCGCCCGCCGAGACACAAGAATGCAGCTCGGCCAAAGAGCAGAACAATGCTGCGTTCCCACAGCGTTCCCTCGTCCTGTTAAACATCACAACGTTGTCATCGATGTTTCCCAGATATAAATCAGCGTCGGGATCAGAGAGGAGAGGCCGCGAGGCACATCTCGAGTCTTACGCTCGGCGGTTCTGGCAGCCTCGGGCCGTGGCGGCGGGCTCCAGGCGTCAAGGCGCCACCTCAGACTCTCTGCTGTGGTCGGGCTGCAGTCTCTCCCCACATGGCACTCATTTCTGGCTTCGGAGTTGCAGCGTGAGAGCGCCGCTTGGCCGTTCCAGCGGTGAGGAGATGCCTGAACAATTACGGCAGTAATTAGGGGCGGGAGGATCTCCGAGGCGGCGGGGCCCCGGCCGAACGGGCCCCGCTGATCAAATGACGAGGACGGGGCGCCGCCGCCGCTATTGGAATGAATAATTTACAGCTGCTGTAGAACTTGTGTGGAAGTGCAGCGCAAACAGCATGAAAGCAAGAAGAGAAGAAGTGGGCGGAGCTAAAGATCAAGCCGTTCCATCAAAAGGAGAGAAGCGACCCACACCCCGCTCGTATCGTCGGCTTCAAAAAGAGCTTTGTCTTTTTATTTGTTGCCTATTTGGGAGGCAAAATCTGGCCATTAAGGCAATTTTCTGCCAAAGCAGACAAAAAAAACAAAACTCCCGCGATGACGGATCTCTTTTCATATTCCTGAGCCCGCAGTGAGTCGTTTTCGCCGCCCTGACCCAACATCACAAGCCGCCGTTCGGTCATTTGGCCGAACCGAGAAGCAAGCGAGAAGTTACATTGGATCAAATTCATGCATCCTTTGTTTCCACTGCAATGGCAAACTTCGGCCCGGCTGGCCGGCCCGGCCCAGCCACGTGAAACCTCATTGTTCCTCGCTCGTCACACAAGCAACTTTGATGTCGACCCACTTCCTCGGCACGGCGTAGATGCGTGTCGACGTGTCATCCGCAGGCTCGCCGGACAGCGCCACGAGCCTGACCGCAAACTGGCCAATTATTTGGAGCGGCCCGCTGATTCTACCTTGAATAAACAAGACAGTGAAGCCCGTCTCGCATTAGAGCAATGTTGGGCACGTTTCTCCGTCCAAGCTGACAGTCGAGGCTTTTTTATACGAACAGCTCCAGAAAACGACTCGCTAACAGACACAATGGACTCAAACTACTATTAGCACCTGTGACCTTTTTATTTTGAGCCAAGGAGGAGGGAGCAGTGGCCTATTTTCTTTTGGAGGATAACCTCTTTATTTGCAATTAATCCTCCCTCCTGGCAGCGCTTCCTTCAATTTAGCAGAGGAAGATGTCGAAGGCAAGAGTTACTTAACCCCGGGGCCTTTGAAAAAGACTCCACCTCATTTTGCCAGGCGGCCTGATTGAATCATTAGCGGCGCTGTCTGCATCGCCTAGCGACAGCGCTAATCTTACCTGATAGCAGAGATTTGAATTCAGATATAGCCAGCACTGATGCTTTGTGCTCTGGTATGTGACTCAATACAGTTTTACTTGGATAGGCCGATCATTTTCACTTATAGGTGTCAAACTCAAGGCCCGGGGCCCAGATACGGCCCCCCACATGATTTTATGTGGCCCGCGAAGACAAATTTTGCAATGACTTTGTGCCATTACTAAAATTACAAATTGTCTTCACTTTTTAAAAATAGAGATATTGCTAGCAAATTGTATTACCTTCCATCCTTTTACCAGTCTCTGATTTCAAAGCTAGTTATTTGTTAGCTTGTTGTGTAGCCTATACTGTATGTATATAGAAGACGTTGACAGTCATAATGGCCGTCCGGGGGAAACTATGAATCCAACGCGGCCCGCGACAAAAATGAGTTTGACACCCCTGTTTTAACTCAATGAACTCTAAATTACTCGGTTAAGTGACTAGCACGTGATTGGCCGCTCGTCGCCGCCGTCCCGGCTAATCTGCGAGGCGGCCGCCGCCGTGTGCCAGTCTGGCACGGAATCATGAGCTCGCATGCCCTCGAGAAAAATATACGAGAGGAGGGGATATCTTGAAGGAACGTCACCGATGCATCTCACTCTGCCACCTTCTCTCCGTCGCACTAAAATATTCAGCAGCATCCCGCGGCCGCCATATTTCCCCTTTTATTGTTGCCGATATAAAGAGCAGCAATTATTTGATTCCACACTTATGAAAACATGTATGTTATGAGAAAACAAGCAAGTTAAGCTTTAATTGGCGCCATTTGTCACGCCCCTGGCAAGGTACTTACCTCTTTGGCACCTCTCAGAAGATTACGCATTAGTATTCTTGAATGGAGATGGAAATTTGGTTCCGCCGTAATTGGGGACGCCTGGTGTGTACCTGCAAAGTGGCAAAACATTTTCCAAACAAACGCTTTATGTATTTGATTCTAATACGCTTTATTGCCTGCAGTGTTAACTCGCCTCATGTGGAACAATCCTCTCAATTAATGTGATAAATTCTAAAGTTTGTTCTCTGCAGGAGACATTGCGTGCAAATGCAGGATGAGCGTGGGAGTCGATTCATCTGCTGCCAATGTGAAGACACAATAACAGCGCGTACATTCCGCTCGGACCGCTTGGCAGGTAAAACGTTGGAAAACCTTTTTCTTGCTGCTTCCATGCCAGCATCGTGACGTCGGTGTGTTTTTATCAAACGAAAAAAAAATGCCCTGTGAAGTTGGATTTAATTGGAGCTGAAGTCACCAAAGTGTTAAAAATGGAAGACGGTTTTCTCATACTGTCCTGTCATTTTTTTCTTTCAACAAAACAAAATATATTGCCACTAAAATATTTTCCATTGTTTACGTTTGACTAATTTACTGTCATCTTATGTGTCATGTGGCAACAAAATATCAATCCGAAATCAGGACAATGGAACCAGAACAGTTTTTGATCGTAACAGGGCTAGGCAAAGTGTGGCCTGAGGGCCATATGCGGCCCGCCCACATTCTCAAACCAGCCGACTCTCTCAGTGCCCGTGAAGTCAAACTGACCCGTAAAATATGTTTCATTTTGAAAGAAAAATATGAAAATGTATTTAATTTATAAAATTCATATTTACATCTATTTTTTTCTATATATGAATATATATATATATATATATGAATATATAAGTTAATTTCTAATTTATTTCATTATTTAAGCGTGGAGGCTAGCGAGGTAGCAAGCTAAAGCGCTGTACTTTTCTGACTCCTCCAGCAACTATTACTCCAAAAAAAGAGTCTAGCAAAAATTTTGGTGTAAAAATAAATAACCATTTACAATTGTGTCTTTTATTTCTTAATTCTAACAATATACATACCACACACATGTAGCAGTTTATTGAAACAAGACAATGTGTTTCTCCAAATGCATTCAAAATAACAACAAAGTTGTGGTTAGTGGTGTTGGTTTGGGCTTTGGCCCTCTGCAAACATTCCACTTTCTCATGTGGCCTCTTTGCATAATCAATTGCACCCGTCTTGTATATATGGCACTTTCAATACAAACATATATAATGACTGTCAGGGAACTATTTGTCGAATTTAGCTTTTTCGTGGTTGAGCTGAGGCCCGTGCCTGGTGACTAGCGAGGATCCACTGTACATTTTTATGTCACTAACTGACGAGACTTGAGTAAACAGCTGTGACACAGCCCCCACGCATGCACACATGCCTGCACCCCCCCCCTCACCCTTGACCCCCCCACCCCTCACACACACAGGTTGCAAAGTAACCCATCCAGGATAAAATATCCTCCTCCTCCCTTTGATTAGCCGCTTTGAAATGCTGTAACACTGTGATTATGTGAAAGCGCCGCGAGTATGCGGTCAAAGCTGAATATTTTCTCGCCGATTGGGCGTAGAGGCGGCCGGTGGAAGAGAAGGGGGGGGTGTCGGATGAAGAAAATGGGAGCGAGAAGGAGAGATAAAGTCGGGGCAGGAGAAGGAGGAGGGACCATTACATAGCCAGAGCAGAGCAGAGCAGAGCAGAACCCTCTTTGTGCAGACATTGTGACGCCAGATGGCTTCTTCTAATAAATATTCAACCTTAACTCAGTTCCCATGTAACTTCTTCTTCTCCTGCTTTTCTGTGCGGCTGCCAGCACACCCACACGGTTCTGGGCCAGCGCAATGATTACAGTAAAGCAAACAGAGAGCAAGCGAGAGGGGGGGTTGACAGAGGAAACGGGCAGACGGGGTCCTGTATACAGAGAGATAGGCTGCGATGAAAGCTGACGCTTTGCTTTTTTTCCGCGAGCGTGCTCGCAGTCCCGCTCTGCCTTTGCGAAGGTGGAGATCCTCTGCGGTCACCGCCGAGATTGTCGGAGAGGGTTGGAGGGATTCATTTGTTTACCTCGTCACTCCCGTTTCTATTTAGCCGGACACGTTTAAATTAAGCTCTCCCGATTTTCCTCGCAGGTTCTGCGGTTCTGCCCCAATCACAGCAAATTAGCTGGTCGTCACAGATTTTACCGGCTAGCGTTGGTTTCAAATTGAAAAGCACTACTTGGTTTGATATCTCGGTAGCAACGGCGGTAATGGCCTTCATTAGTGTGCAGAGGATTTGACAAGTAGCGAATGTTTGACAGGAGTCTGTTTTGGCACATTCCTCCTGATGTGAAAATGATTGCATTAAAAAGCGACAACGCCTCACGTGCGATCTCTTTTTTTTTCGGGGTGACAGACGAGTTGAAATGTACATCATTAGCATCTGCACCGCAGAACAACCTTGTAATCACTCGGCAACCTGGCTCTTTAGGTATGCACTGCTATAACACACCCCCGACTAACAACCGTGACTAATTTAGGGGGCTATCCCACAAGCAACCACTAGTCGGTTTTCGTCCCACTCGGCGTGGTTCATTTTAGCAGGTAGAATGCAGAACTTGGGTGTGGACCATCATCGGCTTGCTCGAGAAGAGTTCCACCCGAGAACAACTCATCTTGATAAAAACATTGTTTGGTTATTTTAAGAAAGGGAAAAAAATTCAGGTTTGACACGAAATGGCACGAGAGCGACGTAACTCCCGATGACTCACAAATGCAATTCCAGATGCCGAGCCCTGTTCGTGTTTTCTTTGTTTTGCTTTGATTTCATTCCACGTGAAATAGAAATCAAACCGGGCCAAGTTTATAAATCCACCCACTAAATCGGACCAGAGAAAACAAACTGCGGTGTGACGGCACCTTACCGACATGTCGAGCATCCCGGAGACCAACACGAGGTCTTCCCCTCGGCATGGCAAAAGGCTCTTATATGCCCCGGTCGGGTTCTCTTGTACCTGGAGTCCAGTAGGTCGGAACTTGGGGGGATTTTGGTTGCGTGTTCACCGAGCGGCGGGGAGTCCGGATAAACTGAACAAAGAGGAAGCGGGGGGGTGGGAGGACAACATTTGATGCCGATAATGCCGGCGCTGAGCCCCATTAGGACGGAGGTATTATCCCCTGGTTGACTTTGGCTATGTGAACGCCCCTCCCCCCAGCCTGACCCCCTTGCTTTGCCGTTTCCCACTCATAACAGACCTGTTGGCCGTGGAGGTCTATCGGCCTCGCACATCTAAACAGGACAGGGGCCCTGACCAACCCGGGCCCTTGTACACAGGAAGGAGCCTAAGTCTCGACGGATTAGGCAGCAAGTTGCCATTTGGACAGCTGCTGGCCTGTGAAAGTTCACAGAGCTTAATTCCAGCGGCGTGGAATCACAGTCGCAACGTTGTGTGTTGGGCGTGCATTGCAAACAAAGAGCGCACATGTATTAATTAAAGGTGGTGTGTTGTTGGCACATTCCCACACGGATGACCACCGAGACCTTAATAACCTGAGAGCCGGCAAGCCGCAAGCCACGCGAGCGGCGCTGATTAAAGCGGGCACAAGAAGGTCACGACTCGGATGGCGGAGTGGATCCTCCAGCCTGAAGCATCCTTCAGCGCAGATACGACCGCTGATCTCATGTCCGTGTGATCAAATATGGAGATGGTAGAGCGGATTGTGTTTGCCTTGAGAGACGGAGAACATATCATCAGATGATGTCACCTTAATAATCTTCCCCCCCCCCCGTCGCCGTGACTGCAAAAATGGCAGCAGCCGAAGATAATCCACATCCATGTCAAGCAAACACTAATGTATTAATTTATGACCAGTCTGTGGCAGTTGTTGTGGGCGGGGCTTGTCTCCCTCCCAATGTCTGAGCAATTTCCTGAAGGAGGGCGAGAAAGACTCGTGGTTTTCTGGTCCAAATCATATTCACTTACAGATGTGAGGGTGACTCAACACATCTGATTAATGTCCTTATAAAGGTGGAAAAAAATACAAATAAACTCTGACAAGTAACATTCACAGTCCGGAATGGCAAAAATAATTACTTCACTTGCAAATACAAACTTGGAGGCTAAATGCTAATATTTTTCATGTTTCCCATAATGCCACAGTGATATATGCTATATATACATATATATATACACATATATATATATATATATATTTAATTAATACATGTGCGCTATATATACATATATATATATATATATATATATATATATATATATATATATATATAGTGATCCCTCGCTACCTGCTCAGTACTTCTTGTTGGTGACCGTACTTCGCGGATTTCACTTATCGCGTGCGGTTTTTGGAACCAATTATCTGCGATAAATGAGGGATTACTGTATATATATACATATATATATATATGTATACATTTAAAAACACAACAATAGTGTGACGGCTTGTAAAGTATAACTGCTGATTAGAATGAATCTGACATTGTTCAAAATGGCAACTCATATACTATGTGTATGCAGAAGTTAATCATTATAATCTCATTAATATGCATTAGAGAAATCATGCTCAATGCCACATAGTTAGCAGTAGCTTGTTAGCAGCAGCTAAGTAACGCCGCAAAGCCTCTGAGCACATTTTGCCCAAGACAAGGAATTACAAGCGTAATCGCTCATGTCGTTTGCGCAGCAATTTTACTCCTCAATGCCTTGTTTTAAGGAGAAATTAATCATCCAAAAAAAAAAAAAAAGAAGCACGCGTGTGCTTCAGGTGCCGCACAATTCAGTCGCTCGCCACTCATCCTTGCCCGCAGCCCCTGCGACGCTTTCTCACTCTCTTATTATCAGTTGGTAATTCCTTCTCATTCAAGCAAATTAGAGAAAGTTGACCGTGTTAGCCGAGTCCGGCGCGGAGCCGCGGGCGGCGTGGAGGCTACGTGGCAGAAATTCCCCCTGGAGCAACAAGCGCATGAAGCACAACATTGTGTCCGCCACAAAAGCAGCTCTGTAGGTTTGATCCCCTTTAATTTAATTAGCCCGAGAGGTAGTGCATTCATTTGCCAGGAATTCTTCTGAAGCAGAAAGCAGCCCCCGGTGGCTAACGTGGGCTAGCGAGAAACCTCCAAATTGCGTTTTGAAGATGCAGACATTTGCTTCCCACTTCCGCCGCAACCACAATTTAATAGACATTTATTGTCTACTCGGCCAGCGCTAAAAGACCTTTTATTTCAATTCTGTATCTATTTTTACAAATACATCTTTCACATTGTTACCGTGAGATTTGGTCCAACGACGGGCCTTGGAATTAGTATTTTCTTTTGGTGCTTAGTTTATTTGGTGCCCCGAAACAAACTGAACTGCAATTTGATAGACAAAAATACATTTTAAAATTTGTATTAAAATATTTAAAAAAAGTAAATCTGACAAGTAAAATTCACAGGCCTAAATAAAAATAAAAAAATTCATTATTGCCCCCAAAACAAACTGAACTGCAGTTTGACAGACAATAATACTTTTTAATATCATTTAAAATTTTTCCCCAAATGGATGATATTAAAGCCTAAATTGGACTTAACCGTAAAATGATTTTTTGTGTTACATGACCAGAAAAAGTTGTGTCATCACTATCATTCTATTTCTTTTCCTCCTGAAACATTTCACGAGCCTTTTGAAGCACATGAAGATGCGCTGTGGAGAATTTTGCATCACCATGTTTCTTTGAAATTAGTGAGACAAAAGATGATGAGCCGTCCTGTAATATCTTTGATCAGCAAGGATTGGCCCGAGCTGATCATTTAATCTTCTCGTTCCTTCAACAATCTTGAAATTTCCCTTTCTCTCTATCTTCAGATTTTTTTGTGAGGTGAAGAGCACTTGTCATTAAAGACACATTTTGCATTTTACTAATTAGAGCGCTCCTCCAAGTTTCAACCAACTTTAATGGCACCTTAAAGTTTTTCAAAGTGTCCCTTAAAGAAAAATTAGCGCACAGGTTAGCAACTGAGTGTTTTGCCGTGGGCTATGTTGCTCTGCCCCCCCCCCACCACTGATGGACCCCCGTGTTTGTGCGCTAAGGTGCATTTTCACGGTTTGGCTGTAAAAGCATGGCTGCTCACTATTGGCTGGATGAATAATTTACCACAGCATGTTTGAACAGGTACAGAAATACTCCTTGAACAGAGTGGATTCCCCCCCCCCCTCGCCCACCCATTCCTTTCTACAGAGAGCTCTCTAAACATATCAGCACGACCTGATGAAATATTAACATGTAAAGGTTAGCTGGAGACCGAGCGCTGTCGTGTCTACAAGAGCTGAGACAAACAGGTATCTCCGCAACGTGCAGGTCGAGATATCCGACACCGGTAAATATTACATGCAGGTGTACGCAAGCCCACTGCCCTGCTGCCTGATAGCAATGAATGTGTAGACCTCTTTCTGCAAGTCTGGACAAAACAAAACAAAAAAAATCAAATCTATAGTGGCTGGTGCATTTTGTAAAGGGTGTCACAGAGGTTCTGACGAAGGCCTTCTCTGGTTGGTTTAGAGGTGTACAACCTGGGGAAGGTGTCTGAGGACAAAATCAGGGCGGTATTGATCAGCTCCACTCACGAGCTCTACGACAAGCTGTGGCAGAAGAGCGACTCATTTAGCCAGCGAATCCTTCTACCCGGGAGCGGAACCTTTGAGCCCATCAATAGCAGTGCCTGCCACAACGAGTCACTACGCCCCCTCTTACAACGACCTCAATCGATAGACACTTCCATGGACTCGATGCCTCTTGTTACCTGCGGCTATTATATATATATAAAAGATCGGCTCTGTTTATACAATACTATCTATATATATCTATCTTTATCTATCTCTATATATTTATCTCTCTACCTCTATCTATCTACGTATATCTACGGATATCTATCTACGTATATCTACGTATATCTGTTTACGTACCTATCTACCTATTTACCTATCTATTTACCTATCTACCTATTTACCTACCTACCTACCTACCTACAGACCTACCAACTTACCTATCTATTTACCTCTCTACCTATTTACCTATCTATTTACCTATCTACCTATTTACTTATCTATTTACCTATCTAGCTATTTGCCTATCTATCTATCTATCTATCTATCTATCTATCTATCTATCTATCTATCTATCTATCTATCTATCTATCTATCTATCTATCTATCTATCTATCTATCTACACGGGACTGTTGCACATCCAACAGAGCAGAAGCGTTTTGCCGATGCTCTCGTCATATCTCGGCACTTCCCTCCACCAGCGGTCCGTTTCATCACTCCGAGAGGTGCCTCCGTGCGTTCTACCTAGTTATCATCCGCACACGAGATGACGTAACAGCGGGCAATCTCAGCACGGCTCCGCTTACATCAGGTTCAGATCAGCTGCCAGAACCTCTCAGCTCATCATAAGCTCGCCTATAATTGACCTTCCCCGTTTGATAAATAAAAGAGTGCTGACCCGCGGCGGACCTGGCTGACTCGCTAAAGCGAGCAATTACAGTTAATCGGCCGCACGGCGTTGGCCAGCTTAGGTGAGTCTCACATCATTCGCGGAATAAAAAGTCAGCCTGTTAAAAAATAAATGAGCCGGCCTGTTGCGACACGCGATAGTGATAATTGATGTATCCACGCTTATCCTGACAATTCCACTTCACGTGACCCTTGTGCAAAAATCCAATTCCAGCAAATGTTCACGCTCTACTTTTTACATAGAGTCAGATCGATTGGCGCACTTTCAACTCCGGTCAGCTGATATCACCGTTATTGTGGCGTGTTCTCTTTGCACCTTAACGCTTTCTTCTGCTTCCCAAAATGATCCCAAGGTTGCATCACAAGCCTCACGGTCGCTCCTCATCATCGTCATGTTGGGTGCCCACGCTATGCGGGCCACGTTAGCACCAGTTTGGAATTAAAAACATCCTTCACGCGGACGTCTCTCCACCAATCACATTAGGCGAGATATAAAGCTGCGCCGGTTGCATCTTGGAAGGAGACGGCGAATCCTGGCAGGGCCCAACTCGTGTCTCCGAGGTGCCCGGTGATGTTGTGATTTTATTTCCCGTCACCCGCCGTCGTTAGGAGCTCCCTTCACCTCCCATGCCGCCGTTCCTTAGCAACAGATTTCCCGAACAGCACCTCTTTGCAGGTGGGTGAGCGTATTAGCCCGGCGCTATTTGCCAACATGACAATTGATGATGTCGTCGTGTTTGGCAAACAGCTCGAACATTATAAGTGGATTAAGTGAAGGTGCGCTAAGGAGGAGGGAAGCTCGCATGCCGCAATGGCTTTATTTCCTCCAAAACAGCACTGTGTGACTTCTGGTTTGTTTGGAGGAGATTTTGGATTTAATCCACAAGCGTTGCAATATGCATTTATGCATAATTGATGCATTAACAGCAGGATCTTGCATGGATCTTTCCAACTAAAATCTTTCCAACTGTTGTGTAGACAACATTTGCACATTTAATAATTTAAAATGCACGCTGATAAATGACTGTGTGTTTCTTCTATTTTCGTCATCAATACTCTTTCGGCCAGAGCGTCGCTAGAAGGTAAAAGCGACGGTCTAAACAAAACCAACTTGTGTGCAAAGAGTGGAAAGTGTTTTGTGCAGTGTCAGCTTGGCTTCATAAATCATTTTTACACTTTTACCTGAGCTTTTAAAAAAAAAGCAATGATTAACTTTTTGTCTATAGGTAAGCTTCACCTGGTTTGTAAACATTGACGGCAGGTTTTTGAGGCAGTCAGCTGTGAAAACCTCGGTCTGAATATTCACTTTGACACACAGTACACAATTCACTAAACATTAAACACAAAGTTGACAAGTCTTGGAGCTTGTTCTTACAGATTCCATACTGCGTGGCTGGCATCAGCCGGAACCGCCCACGTCGCAAATTGTCCAGTTTGTGGGGGTCTTTGGGTCAGATTGTAGAAAAACAAGCAAAATGTTGATTTCTGCAACGTTACAGTAATAATTTTTGGTGAAAGCAGTATGGTCAGACATCACTGGAAAAAATGTTTTGGCGCAGCAGTATAATATAATATAATATGTAAAATATAATATAATATGTAAAATATAATATAATACAATATAATATGTAAAATATAATATATAAAATAATATAATGAAATATAATATAATATAATATGTAAAATATAACATATATAATATAATGAAATATAATGTAATATAATATAATATAATATAATATAATATAATATAACAGCTTTATATTCCATTATGTACCTTGTTCAAAAAGGTTCTTTAAACAACAAAGCAACATAGCAACTCGCGTAATAAAAATGGAGAATGATTCAGCAAATTGCAGGAAAAATAATTTCTGTGAAAACCATTTCACCGCAATGTAACGTAACACGTTCCGTGAAAATCCATTCAATTCTGTGCAATCCTGGAAAAAGACATACAAAGACTTCTCGCGTAAGACATGATGATGACCATAGGGCCGATAGTCACACACCAAAATGCACGGCTCATCATTTTTCATGCCGATTCACGGAGGCGCAGGAGGCATGGAAATCAAGAGATAAGTGGAAAGTTTTTATCACAAGACAACATGTTGCAGCTCAAACCTGACGTCACATTTTGAAAAGGAATTTTCTGCCCAAAGATCTTAAACTGGACACGCTGACGCCAAGGAAGGGCCGTCGCCTCCCCACGGTGACCCAATGTGACCTCATCACCCCGCCCGCTGTCATCGTCGACGAGACTGACACCTCTTATAGCCAAAGCCCAAAAAAGCCGACTCGTCGAAGATTGGAGCCTTAATGGCAGGCAGATGCGAGCGAAAGTAGCTTCCGACGCGTCTCCCTTGTCCAGACTCCAAATCAACAGCTGGACTTTCTGTAAGTGCCTCTTTCCTCACATCCGGCCGCCGCCAAGTAGCACAAAACAACTAATCCAATTGCGGCCAGTCCATAAAGCATGGCGGCGGCTATTACGACAACACTAACTGGGTTAACAAAGTGGTTTTGCGAGAAAAAAAAATCATGCAGATCGTCACCTTCCTCCTCGGTCGCTCCTCGTTACGGCCCCTCCCATTTTAATTGGAACTTTCTCCCTGGTTTCACCTAAGATGCCGATGAAACCGAAGCTGTCGCAAAGTGTGCTTATTAAAAAGGGCTGGGCGGTGTGTGTGTGTGTGTGGGGGGGGGGGGGGCGTTAAAAGCTTAAACCCTCTTTGTTTTTCTGAGAAGGCAACTGTCTGTGTGCATCTTTCATAGCTGACACTTAAACCCCCGAGCACTGTGCTGTTATTTGCTTCGTTTTCACGGGAAATGTCCTTTTTCTAATGTGACCTTAAGTCACCGCATGACCCCCCCCCTCCCTCCCCCCATGCAGGAGAGATTGTCAGCAGTTTGTCTCCAAGGCAAGAACTTTATGGTTGCATAAACACAATGTAAATCACTCACATGAGAAGCACACAAGGCTACACTGTGTCATGTTCAGCAAATAGACACGTACAGAAAGTTGGCTTCAGCTGTCCAGAGCAGGAGGAACCCAATTTAAAAGAGGGACTATGCAAAGAATACAGAATGTCTCGTACGGTGAGTGGGCCCGTACGCAGCAGTATGGAATAGCGGTACTTCAAAAAAGAAGCTTACCAAATAAAATGTTGGTACAAAAGCCTTGGTACACTGCAAAAAATAAAAATGACAAAAATAATATATGAAAATAATGCTTAATAAGCTAAAATATCTGCCAATAGAACAAGGTTTTACTTGAGAAGATAAAACAAAATAAAAATGAACAAAATGAAAAAAACAATAATAGAAAAGAAAATTATCTGCCAACTGAACAAGAAAGTTTTACTTGACAAAATTTTGAAAAATAAGAAAATAGTACTAGGCTCATATCTATAACAGTGTTGAAATGAGTATTTTTTAACTTAAACAAATCATACAATAAAAAAAGCATGCACATATTTTTTTATTCGTTTATTCATTTATTTATTTATTTTATTTGTTTGTTTGTTTATTTAATGAATTTAATTTATTTGTTTATTTATTTATTAACTTAATGATCTGCTCGAGTGTACTGGAGGTAAAGGAAGTACCACCACTTTTTTTTTTCTCGCCACTTAAAGCACTGACTGACCATGACCATATCATGCTATCCTATTAAAAAATCCCCACTTGTAAAATGATGATAATTTCCACTTTTAATTGGCAGCTACTCAGTTACTATTGCCACCATCGTTTGTAAAATTCTACTGACTCATACCGAGATGTGTCGAATATTTTGCCGACCTTAATTCATTTACTGGAAAACTGCTCTCGGTCTCACTTCATGAGTCTCCAGATCAACGAGTTCTCATGTGACGCTGGGATTTCCAAACCCCGTGAATCCGAGCCACCGTGTCTCATGTCTACAGCGACGATGCCCAAAGCGCATTTTACGGCCCAAACGTTGAATCTTTGATGTCACCAATGTCACGGTCGATACCAGCCATTGCTGATATACGAATTATAAACCGTCATAACTCACCTCGACGTGTTTACCTTCATCATTTGTGTTTCTGATGGATTCCAACAAAAGTGCTTTCTGTGACCTTTAATTGAATGGAACGTTCCCTTACGCGGATGTTTTCTAGCCTTTCCTCTCAATGAGCCCACTGTCGACACCTCGTGCGTACGACTCGGAACGGATTCTCCGCGGCGGCGAGTCGCACAGAGTCGGACTTCCCCCCCGTCCGCCTTTCTTCCCGAGCGGCGAAGCAGCTTGTTTGCCGTTCAGGCGTGCAGATGTTCCTTCATGTGCTGCTGTGTATTTTGCTCAAGCTTTAGACTCTCATTAAATCAAGCGAGAAACAGCAAGCCTCTATAAACATCAAATCTATAAATTGCATGGATGGTCTTGCGCGAGGCCTCAGACAGTGCTCGGCTTTGATGAAAACTTCTGGGAAAAGTACAGAAAAATAACTAGAGATTGTGAGGCAAGAAGAGAAAGACCGAGATAATTTTTTCCCTGGCTGGTGAGCAAGACGAGGAGGGAAGGAGCATGAGATGAGAGGAGCTTTTGATATTTATTAGGCCCGGACCTCGGAAAAGACCTCTCCCAGGACTGCCCATGTGACAATTAAACCAGGTTGCGGTTTGACTCTCTTTCCATAGGCAAGTGGCCAAAGTGTCTTGCAGTCAAAGCATCCATGGCAGCTAACAAGCTCGTTCCCTCTCCGCGCAACTGGCAAGAAAGGAGGAGGCTGCAGCCTTGAGACATGAACAAACGCTAAATAAATAAATAAAATGAAAATACAAAGACGCAGAAGAAAGAGAATAGGGGGGGGGGGAGTTGGAGCCGAGGCAGTATCGAGGAGTTTGCACAAGAAAATTGTCGTGACTTGATCAAGGTGCTTTTGTCTCTTCAAATGTCCATCAAGAGTTGAATATAACCACGCAAAATTGCACCCGCCTTAATGACCCGCCTTGCCGCCATTTTCACAGCTCTTGCTACACCTTCCTCATGTAGACTCTTGGCCCTCATTCCCCCTTTTTTTTTGTGTGTGCGTGCGTGCGCACTTGTCTTAGAGGAGCTCTGTGTGGCACAATGGCCATCTAAACTCATTAAGAACATTCAGTAAAGAGCCATTAACAAACGGCTTCTCTCTGGCCAGAGATATCAGCTCTAATTAGGTGAGCGTTCTTGACAGGCTTGCAAAAACAAAAGGCGCGCTCTCATTTGAAAAGGTTCAGGTCCCGTAAAGGGCCTCACGTTTCTTTCCCTCCTCCTCCTCCCTCTTCCTCAATGTAGCCCGCTAATGACGATGGGTTGGACAACAACAAAAAAAAAAAAAAAAGGGGGGGGGGTGAATACTTATCCGTATACCGTGTGCGTTATCTTACCCCGGGAAGTCGACAGGGAAAAGGTTCGCCGTGCTCGGAACAAAGCTTTCCCACTTTGGAAGCCTCGCCAGGTGGTTAACTGACCTGCTTTGGAAAGACAAAAGCAGCCGCAGACGCCTTTGGAGTAATTGTGCAGCCGTGCCAAGATGGTGACAAGAGCCCACCCATCTTTCTTCAATAGAGAGAAAGATGACCTTTGCCCTTTTCCCTGCACACCTACATGGCGAGTTAGTTTTGACTCGGGCTGAGAATATCTTGAAAATAATTGTCAAATCGTTAGCTTCTTTAGCATCAAATAATTAAGTTTGTTCATTCATGCATTCATTCATTCATTCATTCATTCATTCATTCATTCATTCATTCAAGGATCACAGTAAAAAAATGACATTTTAGCTATTTTTATTGCCGTCTAATCTCAAAATGGGTCAAATTTAAACCTTAATGCAGGAAGCAACACTGAACATTTTTTGGCCACTAAAAAGTGAATTTGTATTCTTTTTTTTACCTTTTATCTATTTGGGTGACATCTCAAGTGCGGCAAAGTGAACGTTGACATTTGTGCGGTGTGTGAATGTGTGCGTGTGTGTGTGAGCCATCACAACACGTGTGCTGTCCATCCGCGTATGTTGCTGGACCGGGCGGCTTCTGCTTTGACAGGAGGATTATGGGAACCAGATGACTTCCACTTATTTGCAGCCTTTAAATTCTAAACAGGAGTTTCATGAGAGCTGTGAACTCATTGGAAAAGGTTTGGACTTTTAACAGCAGCTCAGGATGCAATTGTTGACGTATGAAACCAGCACACACACACAGATCATTCAAAGTATTGGGTGGTAGCCAAATCTGTGTGTGAGTAAAACCTCAGCGTGACGACCGCCGCAATGCATTTGCGGCGAAGGTAAGCAGCTGAGGCAGCAGCAGCACATAAAGCAGCACCTGTCGGCCGTTAACCTTCCTGCCAAGGTAGCGTGCCGGCGGGAGGAAGTCGCTATTGGCTCACGTCGGGAGGAGGCGGGGCCGCTGAGCAAACCGATGACTTCAGTCGTCATCGACATGTGCAACACTCAGCCGACAGGTGTCTGGAGAGGAACATGTCTTAACTTTATGGAGAAGCAAATTCGGTTCACTGAATGTGTGAGAAAAAGTGATTTTAGCAACGGGTGGTTGACAGGTAAACAAGTTCCAGAACCTTTACCACTTTGGCTTTTCTTCCTGGACTCGAAATTTGACACCTCTCATATGTGTCAACTTCTGCTCAAGGTGTTGCTCACTGACAGCTAAATTGACTGAAGCGAGGGAACTGGCAAACACACACGTGCACACACATACACAAAAACACACACCCACATATACACACACGCATGCACACAAAAACTCACACATATACACACACACACACACACACCGGTGACCTCTAACCAGCTTCACGTAGAATGCAGCCACGTTGATGGTCAAGTAAGGTCAAAGGTCATCCATGAAGTTCATAATACAGTGATCCCTCGCTACTTCGCGTTTCGTTTATCGCGGCTTCACTACATCGTGGATTTTTTTTCCCAGATTAAAAAAACATTTAAAAGTCAAAATCAAACTTCTAAATTGAGGAAACGTGTCTAACCTTTAGGACATTCCTTTAGAAGTCCGTTTTCGCGTGTTAGCACGATCGTGAATTAGCATTTTTCCACTTACTCGTTAGTCTGCCCTGTACTTCTTGTTGGTGACCGTACTTCGCGGATTTCACTTATCGTGGGTGGTTTTTGGAACCAATTATCCGCGATAAACAAGGGATTACTGTATATAAGTGGGCTCTTAGAAAACCTGTTGTTGTTTTTCAGGCTCTATTTTCAGCACATAAATCAATAAAGCGTCGCTCTGTGGGAAAACGTCCATTTCCTGCAGCTTCCAAAAGAATCCGAGCGGGATCGCAATACGCGTCCAAACAGGTGTTGGAAGCGGCGCCGACGGATCCGAGCTCCCGGGCGGATTACATGGGAACATTCAGGATTGAGCCGCTGCTCAGACGTCAGACCGCCGGCAGGCCGACCGGGTAGGACGAGGTGGTAGAGCAGAGCAGGTGCTTGACATGTGCAGATGTCAGTTCCATCTGGGGAATGAAAATCTCCCCACACCGCCTTCCAACATCTCCTCCAACATTACTGCGGGACGCTCACTTCAGGGATATTTGTCACCGCCTTGACATAATGGCTCTGGGATCCTGTCTCGCGTACATCCATATGTCGTAAGAAGCGGGAAAAAGCGTGCGAGAGTCGTGTTGGAGCTCCTAATTAGCTGGAAGTGGATCTCTTTGAACTATCGGTGTCGCGCAAAAGCAAAACGTGAAACATTTTCGGCCTCATTATAAGTTATCTAAAAGGCGAACGCTCGTGATAATGAGGGCCATCCAGCGGGATGCGATGCGGTGGGAAAAGTGCGCCTAATTGTGTCAAATGGCTCACTGTGAATTATGAGGGAGGGGGGAGGGGCTTAAGACAGACACACAAAATAGGCGCAGTGTTCTGCCGCGGTGTCAGGAGGTAAATGAGCGTCTTCGGCAAAGAGGACAAGGAAGTCGGCGTCTCACCAATTTAGAGTTTTCCAACATCACAATAAAACCCTCGTCAACGTCGCGCAGAACGTTCCGCGTGTCAAACGGAACATGACCTAACTGGCTCGGCTGGGTTCATCTTGTTTGCATTCTCGCTATAGTGACATATAACGTGTAGCATACCGTATCATTTTATGCTAACACAAAGCTACTTTCCACTTTACGTTAAATTGTCGCCATTATTTCAACAGATTTTTTTTTCAAATCCGATGTTGCCGTGAGAAATTTAGCTGCATTTGGTGTCTGGATTCTCGCTATACTGACATAACATGTAGCATACCGTATCATTTTATGCTAACACAAACCCATGTTTTTATTCCATACTATCCACTTTACGGTAAATTGTCGCCATTATTTCAACAAATTCGTTTTTCAAATCCAATGTCGCTGTGAGAAATTTGGCTGAGCTACATTTGGTGGCTGGATTCTCATTCACTTTGTTTTCAATTCATCCTCCGTTTCTGCTTTAATCACCAGCGTTTCGCCGCTTGTCTGCCGGAACGCTCGACTTGTTTAAATAAATCATCACAATGCGGTTACTTCACCTTCGTGTGGCGCCATAGTGAGTGATCTCTGTCCCGCCTCCGTGAAGTTTGACATGTGCTCAGCCTTGTGTAAATATTCATTATGTTCACCTTTTTTTTTTGGAGCCGCTGGAATTAATTTATTTTGGACCAGCTATCATCCCAATGTAACCTGTGTTAAATCTCACCGAGCCATCTGGGCCAAGCCAAACACATTTGGTCATGGCTCTGAAAAACATTACCTCTTGCAGATATATAATACTGCACGCCAGCAGGGAATATGGGTCAACATTATGGCGCTGAAAAGAAAGTGGCGGGTTAGCGATGCTCAGGCCGCCGCCGAAAAAGTGAGCCCTCACTGCAAGCCGCTCGAGTGGGCGGGTGACACCGTGAACACGAGTGTCTCATCTTGGTGTTTGTTGGTTGCTCTTAGCGACGTCCCGACGTGCAACAACTGGCTTTTGTCTCATTTGATTGACAGTGGTGGAATGACTCGGCCCTGGTGAGTGACGAGATCTGGAGCGCCCGTTGGTGGTGAGGTCAAGACTCGTTCATGACGCGTCGAAGGCAGTGGTGGGAAATAAAAAAAATACAAATAATTGGTTACCGTACTAATTGTAAGTAGATTTGTCAGGGATCTGAGCACAGATTAATATAATATAAAATATAATATAAAATAATATAGTATAATAAAATATAATATAATATAAATCAGCTTTATTTAGTGTTAATAGTCCACCATACAATCTGTGGTGAAGTAAACGGCTTTAGTGATCTACAGTAATAATTTACTATTCTGTATTCAGTGAGGTCAAAGGTCATGTCTGTTATTACACTGAATCCAATATTTGGAGCTGAAGTAAATTTGAAAACCATAAGGATGTGACGTCACAATTTGGCAGTGATGACCAAAGCTCGCGAATACGCCCAGCGAGCGCACTCATGTTGCAAAGCTGACAGCAATAAAATTCTTGTTGGGAGACGGAACCGGGAAGCGCCGATTGAGAACGTATTCTTTGGTCCCCTGTCCATTCTCTACCTGCAGCTCAATGTATGACATCACCAGAGTCAACTACAGGTACTGGCACCTTTAATGGACCTGCAAAGGTTTCTGCTCGGTGACCAGTCAAAAGAAGAGGTGAGAGTTTCATGTTGAGCAGAACTTTCCCCAAAGAGCCGCTTCTCTAATCAGGGAACAGCAAAGACCCGACCCACCGTCAGCCCTCCCTCCTTTCGGATCCGTGCTCGCCTGCCCTTGTCATCTGCGCGCAGCCGGTCCAGAGCGGACACACCCCAGAGCTCGCAGCCAGAACTGCCTTTTCTCAGCGGCTTGTCACTGATTCACATGAGCTCAGCGAGCGTTTCGGGACCAGGTGACTTTTGCCGAGTTGCTGTTCCAGCAGGAAGGATGGGAAGAATGTAGGCGTGGCTTCCTGGGGTCCGTAGAAATGTTAATACCGAACGGGCTGAAATTCAAAAGTTGAAGGATGACCATACACTCGAGTACAGCGCTCGTCAGCCAACAGACCTTGGACCAGGACAATATACAACAAACATATTTTATTGTTCATCAGATGCTGAAAGAAGTTATTTTGCAGAAAAAAAAATTTGCCGACAAGCTAGCAAAAGTGTTTCATTCAGCCAGGTAGATTCTTGAAAGTAAACTCGTACAAGTCCATTTGGAATTCTTCTGAGGTCTTAGCTGATTGAATCTTGGCAGGTTTGCATGTTTTAGCTGAGTGGTCACTTCCTGCAACAGAGCAAGCCTTATCGCTTCCTCACCGCGATTAGGCCGCTTCCTGGTGGCGGCATCTCAGGTTGAAGTTCATTGCCTGTGCTTGTCACCGATGTCAAAACAGACGAGGGCCGTGTCACGACGGTCACGCTTGTTGCAGTCAAAGTCCTCTTGAGAAGTTGCAGCCTTGCACTGGCGAGCGCTTCTGCTCATCTTTTTCACTCTTCCCGGTGTGTCCCGCAGAGTCCAAATGCCATTTATCCCCGTGCTGAACGTTCAGGCCTTGCTGCCAAAACAACATTTTGCTGAGTTCATCAACACTGCCCGCTGCAAAACATGACGTGCAAAACTGCACTTTTTACAGGTGAATGTTTTTTGACGCCCAATCGGCAAATTTAAATGAAGATTTGACCGTATGAGCAAATCCTCCCCATCAACGGATGTGTAAAGATAAGCTCAAAGATGGATTAACTTTTTGGATTTAGCACAGCTTATAACAAGGGTTGTGTGAGGCGAGTAGGGAATCGCCTCACTCCTACCTTTGACAGTTTGAATGATGAGGGCAAGTGAGTTTCATGTCAGACCAGTCTTTTTTTTTTTTTTTTTACTACTGTATTTTCCGGCGCACCGGATTATAAGGCGCACCTTCAATGAATGGCCCATTTTAGAACTTTGTCCATATATAAGGCGCACCAGATTATAAAGCGCACCTATAATGAATGGCCCACTTTAAAACTTTGTCCATATATAAGCTATATACATTTGGCCCGCAGGCCGGACTTTGGACACGCCTGCTGTAGTGGCTCAATATTGGTCCATATATAAGGCGCACCTGATTATAAGGCGCACTGAGAATATTGGAGGTTTTTAGGTGCGCCTTATAGTGCGGAAAATACGGTATACTATATGCTTCATCCACAAGAACATTATGCAAGCCTTGCTATGTGCACTGGACAAAGTCATGCCTTCCCAAAGCCACAATGTTGAAGAATGTTGTTCCTGCGTGTGTGTGTGTGCCTGTGTGCGTTTGCAGAGTACCAAGCAATAAAGTGCCACTTTATTTGCCACTGAGTCTGGAATAAGCAGCACCATCATTACTTTGTAAGCAAAGGCAAATTAGAGATCTGGCGACCGCCTGGACTTCCTGCTCGGCTATTTGAGCACTGAAAGTTTGTGAGAGTTTGTTTAGTCGCTTCCAGAGGGAGCGGCTGACATCTTGTTTGACATATGATGCCAAGTGTGTCAAACTGTGTTTTGCTTCTCTTGTGGGTGTGAAGGCATTAAAGAAACTCAACCACTCACGCTCACTGACAAATGGGCCAGTGCGCAGGTAGACACACACAGACACACACACAAGGCCAAAAAAATCCAAAAGTCACGACAAAATGTCTTTATCTGCGGCTGTGCATCATTTTCCACCAACAGGTGCAGCGGCTGATCAAGTTGCAACATTTTTTTTTTTTTTTCCCCATTCTGCTTCCTGCCTCTCCGCTTCTGGAATCAACGCCAGCGTGAGCGGCTTTAGTGGCATTTCTGACGTGAGGGGCTGAGTTGACGTGGGGGAAGCAGGGATTGACTAATAGCCAAGCAAGGTACACTAATCTCCCATGGCAACATTTGGTTTACCTTAAGCTGGAGGGACAGCTGTATTAAAAGCAGGAATTATCATAATCAGTGGCAAGCGCCTCCTCCCCGCTTCACCTCTCTGCATATAAAACTTCCACATTAGGCTTAAGAGTACAACGGCTTAGTGGCTGCTCGCCCTACATCTGTCTTCCCACCGCCACCAATCAGGAAGGTGCACTGAAGGGGGGAGGGGAGGTCCGACATGATGGAGAATTAGAATAGTAGAAAGGGAGGAAAATATGACGATGAGGCCGGACGGCGATGACTTGCAATCCGCTTCTTGTTTACGTGTCGTGTTTTTCTTCTCTTCCTAGAGTTCCGCTCCATTTTATGAACTTTTTCCTTGCAGGTGGTTCCGATTTTTTAGAATAGTTTGACTTTACTGATGAGATTGATTTTGTTGACGGACCGGCTGGTTCTAGTTGGTGTTAGCGCTTGTTCACCTGTACGACTGACAGCGCTCCAACATACATTATGCACAAGAACAAGCGTCGGAACATGACTCGAAAACGTGTTCTCGCCGCGGCGTACACGGCTTCCATCCAGTTCTTTTTTTTTTTTTTTTTTTCCTCCTCCTCCCGAGCTCCGAGGCCCTCGGCACCATAAATCCGACTGATTACTCCGCAGCCCTTTTGCTTGACTGCACCTTCACAATCAGCTGTGGCCGCCAACAATGAGGCCCTGATGAATCAAACATCCATGGCATTAGTTTCACCTTGCTGCCCCTTTCCCATGCGCCGCCGCTTCTTTGTCAGGCCCCGTTTGATGGGAAGGACTACTGACACCGGCTGCACCTATTGACAGACGGCTCTGGAAAGACACAGCCGGAAAGTTGAGGCTCCTCCCACTTTTTTTATTTTGTCCTATGCTCACAAAGGTAAGTGATGAAATCGGATTCGCAGAAGTTTTGATTCCAGTGTTGGTACGTCATAAGAAATGTATTTTTGTGATTATTTTGGTCAGTTTGTATCTTGTTTGTGCTTGATTCTATAAAGTTGCAAGAAGATGTTTGTGTGTGGCTGAAATTGAGTGAGGTATCCACATGGCCGACAGTTTACCTTGTGTGTGGTGTTGATCTGCTCAGCTACACAACACCATTAAACCTCCAACGGGAGATCAAACCCAAGATGTGCTGTGAAAGCGTCGGGGGCCACTAACAGCCTGTATGGCGCGCCACAGGCATGAAGGACAAAATGTTGCTGTGCCACTGGAGGCTGCGCGTAATGAGACCCAAACAATGTGTGCGTTTTACACTCCATGCATTTTTATTTTTTTCCAAGTCCAAATGCAACTGATGCCCAGTTTCATTCCGCACCGACAGACCTGTCCATACGTGCGTGACAAGACTGCAAAACAAACATCATTTAGCTGGGATCTACTCGCTACTAAGCACATTTGATGGAGTTTGGTCAAAAAGTTAAAGAAAAGCATCATAAGATGTGACTGGGAATGATGGAAATAAAAACCAGGATCAAATTGTTACCACTGTATAACCTCTGCACAGGTATCGTTTAAAGTAACATTTTTGGATTCCAAATGACAAATTTGCAAAAAAATAAATAACTAATAGATGTCATCCAATACTAAAATAAATGTATATTATATTATATATTATATATTATATTATATTATGTTATATAATAATAATTATTATATTATTATTATATTATATTATATTTATTATTTGTAATATTAATGTTCCCTTAAATTATAATAAATATAATTTAATAGTTTTTCTATTGAAGTTTCCATCAAATGGTTGAGCTGTCCCTTAATGGTACATTAAAAAAAAGCATAAAAATGTCAAAAACATCAGCATAAGTAAAGAGAGTTACAAATTTGATTTCTATTTGTGAGTGAAGGTAACACAGTATTTTTCTACATCTGTCTATTTTTATGTGCCAGTTAGTGTGTCACGTGATGTGTGAAGGTGGCATGACAACAATGACTCATGTTGGAGGGACTTTGCAGCAACATTTAATGATGATATTTAGAGAGGTGATGTACAAAAAGACTCCGTTGAAAGAAAACAAACACAGTAGATGGTTTCGACCAAGGAACAAGAAGAAATAATATCTGCTGAATGATTGGAAGATTATACTTTGAACACAGGCATGCACACACACACACACACACAAACACATTTGGAGTGTATCCATGAAAAAAAAAAAAGCCTCTTTGTTCGGGATGATGGCTCGCTTTTAGTCCCAACATGTGTCCGAGTGGGACGGTTTAAATCTGCCCACCTGTCCGCGCACTAATCCAGCCTGTCTCATGCTACACAATTAATTAAAAGGCCGCGATTAGTAACCGACATTCTCACTCATATTTGCCTCACTGCCATGTTTGAAAAAGAAAAAATGTCAAGCTTACAAATGTATAGAAAAAATGTCAAGCAAATTTTGGCTGTTGAGACAGACACCGCCTTGTCAGCATTTTCAGCGGAATTATTGAGATTAAGAATTATCGAGATTATATCTGTTATATGTTTGTGGCAGAATGGAAATAATGAGCAGCAAATCTGGATTAGGTCATTCGCATCACAAGAGGGAATTTATTCAAATGATTATTGTGAGCTGCACAACAGGGTGATGTCACGCCACCTTGACACATGTACATACACACACACGGACACACACACACACATGGGACGCCCATCTGATTCTGTGTCTGTTCAGACTTACATGTAAACACACTTGCAAAATCCATGCTGCCAAAAGGTGTGTGTGTGTGTACGGCGGTTACAAAAGCAGGTTATGGCGGTGCGCAAATGACACGGTGCAACAGATGATGGGCATTATCCCATCAACCTGCTGTTTCTGCACACACTCAGTGCTCCCTTTGAAAGGACAGCCGGTGTGTGCGCATGTGTGTTGAGTGGTTAAAAGTAGGAGGGGCCGGGGGGGCTTTCACACACTGGCACACACACACACACTGCACCTGCCACCGACAGCCTCTCACAACAAGGCAAACTTGGGCCGTCCGGATGTTACTATGAGGGCCCATCAGCGACATAATTCATGGTTACCTCTCACATATGATGCTGGAATGTGCTCATAAAAACAATTGCTTTCATTCAGACCACTCAAACATACTCAACAGTGAATTGTTACACACATAGTATTGAAATGCTCTCACACATACTGCCCTTATAATAAACTGGAAGACAAATTTCATTTGTGCTTGAAAAGTGAGTATGAGAGTTTCAGTTGTGTGAGTGCGTGACTGTGTATGGGAATTTCAGTAAATATGTCCAAAAGTGTGGTAATAATTTTCATCAGAGAGATTTTCTCATTCTGATGAGAGCATTTCACTAAGAGCTAAAAGAAAAAATGTGGGCGTGAGAACGTTTTAACAACACAGCCAGTTATTGTGTCTAAGAATTCAGTAGAATGCGTGAATAAACTTTTAAGAAAAACTCAAACGTGTATGAAATTTTTCAACAGTGTCAATGAGCCATTTCAAAAAGGTTTTGCATGGTACGATTAAGGAACCGATTGCGGGAGAGACAAGGCAGGAATGCAGGACGTACTGAATAAAATGATTTCATAACAACAACAAAAAACTAACAAGGTGCTGCTCCAAAGAACAAGCAAGACCAAAACTCAAAGTGACAACAAAACACACATCGAGGAGACCGCAAACAGAGCCAAAGGAACCAGGGAAGTAAATACAAGCCAAATGATGAGACGACCAGGAACACCTGAAGACACAAAGTGTTGGAGGGAGCTGATTGGCTAACACGAGAGACTTGGTTGACGAGCACAGGTGGAATCAACGAGAAAGACAAACCACAAAAAAACAACCTAAATATCTTCTAGACCCGGGATTGCTCATTACGTCGATCGCATGACATTGAAAAATATATATATTAATTTTTTCTATAGGCTAGAATCCATCCCATCGCTTGATTGACATACAGGTAAGCCTGTCGGGAGGCAATTACGGTGAAGCGCACATGCGCAATAGACAGTGACCCCGCCCACCGCAGTTTGCATAAACCCGGCGCCAAAGCTAACAAACAAATCAACGCACTACGCATCAACGCACGGATGGTAAGTACTCGCTATTTCTTTTAAACTAAAGAAAGTTTATGACCATCAAAAGTGTTGCTGGACCAAGTAAGAAGCCAAAAACTTCTCACTTTCATACTGAATGGGAGTTGGACTTTTTTTCACAATGTCATTTGTAGTCGCTAGATCTTTGTGACTTAGGTAATTTTAAAAGTAGCTCACGAGCTGAAAAAGTGTGAACACCCCTGTTCTAGACAAAAGACAAATCATCAAATGTCAATACTGTGTAAGAGATCTTTTCGGTCATGTGCGTCCGGGAAAATAAATCAATATAAAATTATATATATATTATATATAATATTATACATATTATATTATAATAATATAAAAAAGAAATAAATACATTTGTGTGAAAGAATTTTGGTGGTATGTATGAGAATATTTCATTTATATATAACAGAAAAGCACCTTGCTAATCCTGTATGTGAGAGCAAAAACAATTTCAGTAGTGAATGGAGTAGATTACATACGTAGATTAGCAGATATTTGGCAAAATCAATGATCAGTTAAAATATAATCGGAAAACTGATCAATCACGTCATTGATTGCATTCACAAAGGAGGAAACTCACAGGAAATTTTTAAATCATTGGTTTTATTAGACAGAATTTGGCCAGTCCCAATGCCAAACGTACGCTGGTTATCGTTACTTTTATCGTTACGTACTAATCGGCAATCGGCTCTGGATCGTGTAAATCCTGGTGGTGCGTGTGTGAGCGTGTCACTCGAGCGACCGTTTCCTAAAGTTGAGCTTGCCAACGCGGGAAGACTGCGACAGCATCACCAATCAATTCAACAAGGAAGAGCAATTTCCATGTTGTCGTTGTTGGCCCGAGGTTGGCTTTGTGTTTCGCTCCTGTTACGGTGACTTCCATCCCGGCGGTTGGTAATTGTTCCCAAAATTGTTTATTTCACTATTCTTACAGGTTTTGCACTCACAATTTGCACCGAAGCGAACTTCAAGGGCTTAATAAGATGTTTGACAAAAGGGCAGAAAATCGGCAAACAGCAGACACACATACGTGCCTAATGGGTGTGAAACGCACCTCGCCAGAAGGTTAACTTCTCTGCCTGTAAATTGACGACCCCCCCCTCCTCTCTCCACCACCTTTGCCGCCAACAATAGGCTCAGCAGTGCCCTGGTGATTGCCTCTTTTCACATGGAAATGGCGACCGGGCCGCCTCTCGTCAGCCAGGTTCCCCTGAGCGGTGTACAAATGACAGTTTACAAGGCGATCTGGGATGGATTGGAGACAGCCGCAAAAGGTTGGGCGGGGGGGGGGGGGCGAAAGGCAGTGAGCGGCATGTTTTTCTCTTTTTAGAACAAAGTGACATGTAAATTAGCTTTAAGAGCGCCACTCAGGACGCTGATGGCACCCTAATTGTCACAGTCAATTGTGGCCAACAATCTCTCGAGTCTGCGCAGGCTGCGACAACAAGGCCGCCATCAAAAGAGGCGTCGTACCTCGGCCACGTGCGCGCTTGCGCTCGTCTCGTCTACTCGCCCGCTCGCTCGGCAGGAAGCGCTCGAGCCACTTCTATCAACATCCCTCCAAATCCTTTGAGTGTCGGGATAACAAACCAACGTCCGGCCGACCGTGACTCTCCCCTCCCCTTGACCTCTAACCAACGGATTAGCCCGGCTTGAAAAATATATCGAAAATAATTCAAATACAAAATGTGAAAACACGCAAGACTGCGGGAGGCATGTTGGAGAGGTCACGAGTCCAAAGTTTCAGAGTTCACGAAAAGCTGTTTGCTTGCGAGTAGCTCACCACACTGTTGTGGGCGGAGCCATTGGTTAGCTCCGCCCTGATTTTTACACCTGATTGTTGTTATTGCTCTTTTTTTGAAGAGGAATTGAAGTCAAAAATTTTCTTGGCAATAATATGTATTCTATGCGACTCCACTATAATCTAATCTCCAATTTGTGATTAATAATTCATTTGTGGGATATGAATGAAGCAGCAAAATGCAGCCGTTTGTCACCATCATCGCAGTGCCGGCCGACCGGGCTCACGTAATGACCAATCACGGCTCAACTGTTTTCTGGCTTGGGTCATGTGACCTTTTTAGATTTTGCTGCTTAAATCCACATTTTACAAACGCAGTTGTATATTGGAAATAATTTTTTGGACCGGACTTGAGGCATTTTTTTCCCCATCTGGTTTAAGATGCCGAATTCACATTTTCTTTTGTTAGGGTCAATAAATTTTTAAATTTTAGACTAGCCTTGATCCCCAAAACTATTTTTTGCGCAGTCGAAACCATTTTGTCACTTATATTGCAAATGTATTGATTGCAGTTTTTCTTCCTTTGGCTTTATTATTTTCACATTTAGATTATTGTCTGTTTTTTTTTTTGCCCATTATTGCAACATTTTAATTTTTAATGCTTGATCTCTTCACGGCTTAATGCCCATTTTTCCATTTGCGTCGCACACATTCCTTTGCAATCGATGGGATCCAAATGAGGTTTATTCCGCCTCGGTCCAGGTCCGGGATCCACTGAGTGCTACTCTAGTTTTGCACCCAACTTATTCCCTGAGGGATATTAAGAGGAATTCTGCGGAAAATATCAAATGTGACTCCCAAGAACGATTCTGATTATTTTCTTATCCCGGCTAAATGTTTTTGCGGCCGTCGAGCGCAAATGTGGGACGAGGTTCCCGCAAATGTACACTTGTTCTTTTTTTGTTTTTTTGTTTTTTCTTTGTGTCCTGAGAGGATGTGCACTCGTATTAAGAGCACGGCAATATGCAAATGAATGTTGAGATGAGAGATACAACAATTATTCAAATGTTTGATTAATTATTCAGCGGAGACACTGTCAATTATTCATTGGGGCAAGCGATAAAGTTGGGCTCTTTCTTTTTCTCTGCAAGTAAAAAGTTTCCTGGCGGGATCTATCAGAGCCCCGGATCAGAAGCCTTTTTTTATTTGTCAAATTGATTCTTTGCGACATTGGCTGCTGATGTGGTGGCGAGCGGGAAGGTGTCCCTAATAAAGTGAAGTCCAGTTGTCAGTGAAGGTCTGCAGAGTGCAAAGTTGTTTTAAATTCTTTATTGACTCAATCCAGCATCAGTGGCTTCATTTCACATGCGGATGTTTGTATCCGTGTGTATGTGTGTGTCAGTGAATAGCTGAGAAGAGGGCAAATCAATAGCTCTCCAGTGCAAACATTTGTTTGTGCCCGGGCTAGCTTGTTCTCCTTCTTGTCCTCGCGAAAGGGATCAGAAAAAACAAAAAAATGCTAACTCTTCATTTTAGATGTCGGAGGAGCCCTTACACATCACACGGCCCGGCCGTCGCCTCCCGCTCTTTAATTGTCCGTCAATCTCGAAGTGGCGTGGCGTTGGCGGCTATCAGAGACCAAGTCAGATGGGAGCTGCCCGGTTTGATGTTGGCAAAGCTGCAAGAGACGCAAACAAGCACAGTGGGGAGATGAGATGCGGGATGCCCGAGCTTTGCTTCAGACTCCGCCTACTCTACTCATAAAAAACAGAAACCGGCGAGGTCAATCGGCATGTCGCAGGTCAACCTCTCGCCGTTTTCCTTCTTTATTGCTTTACTGTAAGCCACAGAAAAATGGCACAAAGAGGAATGCCCCATGATCTGTTTTGACACGTGTCTCATGATATCCTCATGTCAACTTTTGAGCAGCACCCTTCATGATAATGAGATGAACTGAAGATAAAATCTCCATTGTGGACTTTTTTTTTTTCCCAGAAATGTTGATGCGGCTGCTACATTTGTAATTTGGTAGCTGAGTGGTAGTCGAGCCCCGTGTCGGCGCCGTAGCTGCCGCGGCGTCTTTCTTTGGCATGTGTGCGTGCGTGTGTGCAGCATACAGCAAACAAACCTTGCATGAATTTATTCATCAGCCGACATCACGCGCTCATATTTGTACATTTTGCTCAGTTGAGTGCAGCTTTGACAGCAAGAGAAAAAAAAAAAAAAAATCTGCATTTGTACCTAAGCAGGAATCCACATTTTCTTCTGAGCACTTGTTTCCTGACCTTTGACCTTTTCAAAATGTATAAATTATTGCTTCTTTGCTGTCATCTTGGTCCGCAAGTTCAATTTGAGCAGCACCTTCTCAGAGTTTGGACCGGAAAGTATGCAGCTTTGTACAACACACACACACACACACAAATACGCGCACACAGACACACACACACACGTACGCACACACAGAACAAAAACGAGGATTATATTTTGATTTTCTGCCTCCAGGCGCATTGAAACTCCCAGCGACTATTGATTCAAATTGACAAAATAAGCCATCAGATTTCTTTGCTGCAACGTCGTATTAAACAAGCAGACAAAGAATTCACCTCGTAATCACACTTTGATCATCAAATTTACATGCAGAATAAATATTAAAACAGTAACGCCCCCGTCAATTAACAACATATAGGCACTAAACACACCGCCTCCCCCTAAAGGTCACACACACATACATACACACAAACACACACACGCACGCACACACTTAATCCGTTTACACGCTGAATATGCGGCCCCACGCACAAGAGCCTGCGTGCGTGGAGAAAAGCGAGAGCTACCACTTCAGGCCCGCCTGGATGAATGCATCTGTGGCCGTGTGCGCGCGCGCCCGTGTGAAAGTGCGCCAACCACGCCGCTTCGTTTACATGCAAATACCCCAACAGCAAATTACGCGTGGCAATAATTCACCCAGGAGCTGATTCACTTTCCACCCGGGGAAAATGACAGGCAAAGCGGCCTTACGTCACTTCCGTCACACCACAAAAGTTGGCTGGAAATAAATTCAACTTACCCGTTAATAATAATAATAATAATAATAATAATACAAATAATAATAATAGTAATAATTTCAAGACTCAATCTTAATTATACTTTTTTTCTGCTAATTAAACAGCATCTGAGTTTTCTGTTGATGCAAAAAAAAAAAAAAAAAACGAGGAGGGGGATTGATTGATGATTTAATTAGCCATCCAGTAGCGACCTGCAAAAGGAAGGGACACAAAATAACCCTTCATTTGCTTAGCCAATCAACTCGCTGCGAGGGCGGGGCTTGCTCCCTCACTCCATCCCTCTGTGGTGTGTGTGTGTGTGTGTGTGTGCGTGTGTGCGAGCGAGAGAGAGAGAGCGAGAGAGAGGGAGAGAGAGAGAGCGGCGCGCGTTGAGATGGTTGACTTCTTTAATAAATGTGGGGTTCATCCTCTTAAGTGGCCTCCAGAAGCGAGAATCACTCTAATAAAGCTCGAAAATGTCGATGATATTCGCATAATATTCCTGCAGGGACTCGTGCAGCTCCGCGGACACTTTACGTCTCTTTATGTCACTTTATGTTTTTCTCCCCTCTCTCTTTTTTTTTTATTTCTTCGATCTTTTAGTGCCACAGAGCTATTCTAAAATAGCCTGTATGTGTCACTGTTGGAATATAGTTCATTTAAATGTAAAAACCCTGATTTTTTTTTTTTTGCTTGATTTTTATTATTTATTATCCAGCGCTAAAAAATGTGCAAATGAGTAAAATGCAAATTTATCCCCCCCCCCATGCATGTTACATTTACACGTAAGTTATGTAGCTATACTTGCATGCAAGGATTTTCAGCTCTTTTGGGTAAAAAAAAAAAAAAGATAAATAAAATTACAAACACATAGCATCTTATGCATCAAATTTAAAACGAAGAGCCCAAATATTAACGTTGTTATTTGTTAACACCCACACCATTTTTTTTAGTGAAACTGTTCGACCTTTCTTGAATAATTTTCACAGAAACGTAGTTAGACACTCACAAAAAGATGTTGGTACTAAATTCAACAATTTAGCGCACAAAATTGCTACTGTAGTATTTTACAAAAAAATACATATTCCGTTGAAAAATTGCACATTTGGGCGACCGGCCAACGCTTTGCGGTCAATGAAGCGGATCGAGAACGCGCACATCTCTGCCCAAAACACTAAGTGTAAATAAAAATTTGCAAATAAGAATCCTTACGTGGTTGCGGCTGGCGTGGACGTGCCTCAAGTTTTTCCCTGCGCACTCACGCGCGCACACATCACACATGCACACAAACTCCGCGTGGACATAGTTGGTTTCACAGTGCCAAAGAGAAGGATGCAGAAAGCGAGAGGAGCAGGAGGGGGCAACAAGAGCGTGTCGGGGGTGGGGGTGGGGGGTGGGATAGAGGAAATAAAAAAAATAATAATAATAAGTTGAAGCCAGAAGATGCTCACGTTTGGCTCCCCTCAATTATCCCCTCCCGTGAAGATAGGTGGCGTGCGTTTCAGGGGGCTTCTCCTCCGTGTGCACTGCAAAGAAAAGGAGGTGGAAAGAAAAAAATGTCATTAGAAGAGGCGGAACACGTCAGTCCCGACCCAGGTTTGTTTCCTGGAGTGGGTGTAAGACATCAGTTGTAAACCTGCCCGAGCAGGACGCGCGCTCCCTCCCTCCTCCCAACCACAAGCAGGCTTTATTTCTAAGGCTTTATTATCACCGCTGGACCGGAATCCGCTCACCGCCGCGCTCCGGTGTCATCGGACCAACACACCACTGTTTGTTCCCCTCACAGCAAGCAGGTACGTTCGGCGCACTTTTTCCTCTTTTATTCGCACTCAAAACTGACGCGCTCCACTTCGCGCCTCACTTGGAACTTACCTGCGCAGGTGGATGAGGTAGTTTGAAAGGGGGAGAAAAAAAGAAAAAGAGAAATCCATGCATGCGCAGAGGCGGTCAGTGGAGGCTCCTCGTAGCCGGCACCGGGCGCTCTTTGCCCGGCGTTTTGCCCAGCGCAGCTCCGCCTGTGCTCGGAGAGGAGCAAACGACGCTGGTCCGCCCGCTCGGTCCACTTTGTGCCCACTCGCGCCACGCTGCAAAACAATTGACACGTCGTTTTCAACTTATTTGCACATATTTGATCAGTTAGTCCCACGACAATCTTTTAGCTTTTCTTTGTGCGCAATTTACGCATTCAGCGCAACCTGGTTTTCTTGCATTTTCACTTGCGTGTTTTCTAATTGATTTGCTATTTGCGAAAGCTGCGCGCGGCGTAAACAATGCAGTCGCAGCAATTTGTTCAAAGTTCCGTTATACTTTTTCCTCGTGTGTGTGCACGCCCGTGGAACTCAGTTTAAAAACGGCCTAAAATGTGATGAAGGTGCCTTTTCCCCCACATTGTCGAGTTTGAAGCCACAACACAAGCTGTTACTTGAACAAGTAAAACTAAATAAATAAAACAAAAAAAAATGAGGAACTTTTAAAATGAAATTATTTGAAGCTTAAACACAACCTCGGATAAAAAATGAAGATGTCTGGGTTTTTTGTTGATTTTTTTATCATCCCTTGTTGTCATCATAATCTCAGAATTATCCCAAGTATTTATTATTTTTTATTTTTCTCATTGTCTACACCAAAGTTAGTTTGTGCGTCTGTCTCGCAAGGCTAACACTGTCGCGGCTCTTGTTTTGTGTGCGTGTGCGTGCATGTTGGTGTGTGTGTGTGTCCCGTCAGAGTGAGACGACAAACTGAATCCACGCGTTGGGGTCCATGCGAGCTGCCGTCTGAGTGAGCCCACACGCGCACTTCTAAATGAGGCAGGAGATGATGGCGGATGGGCCCCGGTGCAAGCGGCGAAAACAGGCCAACCCCAGACGGAAAAACGGTAAGAGATCATCCGCTCCGATCTTTCCGCCTCGCTCTGCTGTTTGAGTCGTCGCCTGCTGAGCGCTCCAGTCGGGACCGTTAGTCCGCTCGGGGACAAACCCCACGCCCGCCCGCCCGGCTGCCTGCCTGCCTGTGCGGTCTTGTGTGCCCACTCTTTTGGGGCTGTGTTGTTGAGGGAGCAGCGAGCAAACTTTGGCATGTTGGAAAGTTGTGTCTGTGTCGACGGGCCTGCTGATTGGCACGAACCCGTCCGTCGTGGGGTGGAATGGAGTGCTTGTGTCTAACGGTCACCCGAGTGTGGCTGATCCCTGGACACGCGCGACTTGTGATTCCGTTTTTGCTTCATTGCGCGTGTGGGTGTTGGATTTTTTTTTTTACGTCAGGCTACTCTTGTGTACATCATTTTTGGGCGTAATTTTCTTTTCAATTTAATTTTATTATGAAGCTAAAATGATCGGTGACGCGACTCGTCGCGTGCATTGCTGGACGTGACGGTTCGACTTGTCGTCTCAACTCGGACACTAATTGGCGCGCTGGAGGTGCACATTTATTGCTTTTCTTTATCCATTCGAGTGCGCACTTTCCCACAAGAGGCAAATGTGCTGTGACATTTCCTGGCCCCGTTATTCCTGATTATTCCACACATACACACTGTGCGTGTGTGTGCGTGCGTGCGTGCTTGCGTATTTGCGCGCGCGCGCGCGCGTGTGTGTGTGAAACATGAAGGCTGCCATGCAGCTGCTCAGACAAGCTTTGCATTTTTCTTGAATCGAGACTTGTTAATTGTATTAGATTTTTATAGCAACGCCGACACGGATTCTTTATTTGGATCAGATTTCATTTATTGATTTGCTGGATCAATGCGAGGAAAACATAATATTCCTCTTGTGAAAAGCAGCAGCTGGCTTTCAAATATTTATTTATTTGAACAAATATATATTTAGAGCTTGTTTAGTAGCACCTTTTTGTTCAAATGAATATTTTTTTTATCACCCCCTTAATGTTAAAAAATATTCCAAATCATTTTCACACATTAAGGAGGAGCTCAGTTATTTGAATCGCTTGTGAAAATAGTTGCATGCAGTATTTTGAATAATATTATATGACATGTAGTAAGTTCCCTGCTTGATGCCCTCACCGGCCCCTCCCTTTCCGCCCCCCCCCCTCCATAGTCCCCTGGGAATCTAGAGTCTTATTGGGGTTGTGTCCTCCCCCTGACTGCGCGGAGGACTAACCCGGTCGGTTCCGCCGAGCCCGGCTCCGAGAGCACCGTCAGAATAAGACGAATCAAACCCAAACGTGCGTGGTGTCGAAATCTTGGCGCGGTTTTGGAGAAAGCGGCTTCGTGTGTCCTTTTGCAATTTATTTTAGGGCCTGTTTGTGGCCAATGTGATTCTTTTTTTTTTTTTTTCTCCAGCCATCCAGCCAATTAGTATTAATGAGGCCTTTGCTCACTAAGTTGTCCAAGCGATGACATTCTCATCCAGATGACTGTTGGCCTTCAGGGCTGGAGGTGGCACACGGTAACGCTCTCTGGCCAGCGTGTCATGTGATATTTAGACACAGCTCGTCACTTCCTCCTGCATGTCTGCGCACAATATTCCAAAGAACACACACATAGTGAAAGTTCGGGCCCGGTCAGGTGTGGCTCTTCGGATCCAGCGGTGAACAAACGTGCGCTTGATTTTCCCACCAGACGACAGACAAATCTTGTGATAAGCCGGGAAATATGTTTTTGATTTTTTCGCCCTCTAAATCCTGCATTGCCCTCATGTGAATCATTTCTGATTTCCCTGTGTGACCTTTGACCTTTAATTGTCAGGATGTCCCCTTGGAACTGTACTCAGATTACATAACAGCTGCAGCTCAGTAACGCGCTTTACATGTAGTCTGAATTACAGCGTGTGTGCGTGCGTGTGCGTGTGCGCGTGTGTGTGTGTGTGTGTGTGTGTGTGTGTGTGTGTGTGTGTGTGTGTGTAAGCATGCATTGAGTGTAACACAATGCCACATTTGTGCCAGTCCAAACAATTTGTCCATTACAATTATTCCGCAGTCTTTTTAAAGTTGTGTGGGAGAGAACCGTGAGCGTTTAGGGAGGAGGGGGGGGGGCATGTGGGAGTGAGGCAAGGTACCCCCCCCCACCCACCTCCCCTCTCCCTCAAGGTAGAGGGGGAGGGAAGGAGGAGGTTTCGCAGGCCGCTCGCGGACAATTGATTGTCAGCGGTAATGTGTTTCATTTACATGTTTATACCGTCAATAATGGCGGGGGGTTGTCCGCCGCGCCATTCAGCGCCGCCATTCCCATACGGGTCGCCAATTGTGTGCAGCCTTCCGCTCCTGATGGCTTCTTCTAGCGCATACAAGCAGTTCACGGCCACGTCTGCGTCCGAGGGATTATTCTGTTTGAGCGAGTGAAATAATGACGGCGAGATGTTCCGGGGCCCGCTGCGACGGCGCCGTCTGCACAAACGCGCCGTTGTCACAGCCCGGCGACAATCACAAACGGGCCGAGGTCAGAATTGTCCCGTCACCGGCGGCGTGACACCTTTGGATTTCTTCTTCCCTCGGCCGTGGCTTATAAATGTAAATCTAAAAAGAGATTTATAAATACGTCTGCCGGGTGGAAGTCGAGCGCTCGGCAGTCTTCTTCTCCCCCCACGTTAAAAATTGAATCTTTTTTTTTTTTTTTTAATTTGATATTTTGTCATTTTCTCATTTTCTGATGTGACATTTTGTCTTCATCGTCATCTCTTCTGATTTGTGTCCTAGTTCGGCAGCATGTGTACACATGCGTGCATAGTTGCTCGCACCTTTGATAAGACACATAAAAGCAGGACACACATATACACATACACACACACACACACACACACACACACACACACACACACACACACACACACACACACACACACACACACACGGACTAATGATCATCTCCTCCATCCTGGACATCGGATGGAAGCTTTTTATCCTTCCCCCGAAAATAGCCATGAAAAACATTTTCTGACTTTTTTTCTTTTTCTCTGCCATTTTTATTTCTTTTTATTTCCTTTGCATCCTCGACCACCGCGCTGGTGTGAAGACGCGTCTTTTATTTTTCGCTCCCCCCCTTCCCCTTCCCCATCTCCTCCGCCTGGCGGCCAGAGAACCCACACTCGCAGAGGCACCGGCGGGCCGGACCCCTGACACGGCGGGTCTTTGGAATGCCTTAGGTACCATTTCACTTTGGCTCACATCAATGCTGACCTGAATGCCTTTCATATCTGATCCGCCGCGTCTCTCCTGGTAAACATCCCCCAGGGGGAGAACAAAGAAAGGAGCTCCTCTTCTGCTGCTTCTTCTTCTCCCTCTTAATCACAATTCAGCCCCTCTCGCCGCCAGCAGCAGGGCTGCACATTTGCATTCAGCATCAGAAAGGGGGCCGAGATGAAAAGGGGGTGGGAGGGGGGGAGGCGATGGAGGAAGATGAGGGAGGAAGGGGTGGCTGCTGGAGAGAAATAACTGGGCTGTTTGTGCTTGTTTGTTGCCGGTCCCCTGGTTACAAGCCTTTTATAGCCTCCCTCCTCTAGCGGGGGCCCGGGCCCCTCCTGACACACAGATAGTGTTACGAGATGGCGTGCTCGCACTATTCGTGGACACCCGTCCGCTTCTTGAAGAAGCGGCGGGCCGGAGCATCCGCGAGCAGGTGTCGTCTGGTTCTTGCCGGGGGAAAAAAAAGTTAGGAGCCGCAAACACCGGGCAGGTGTCTCGCAAGCTCCTTGTGTAACTGATATCTTTATCGGCAACCTCCCAGGCGGGGATGGATGCAAATCTTGAGTAAAGATGGGGAGATGTGGGATTTGGTCGGGAGGGGGTGGGGGGGGGTGGGGTCATGTGATATGGATTTCTTTTTACCCTTTCTTTTCCTCACACAGAACTTTTTTTCTTCTTTTTGGTTAAGAAGAAGGATTATCGGTACACCTTCCCTCCCCCTCCTCTTCCTCATGGCCAAGCTGCGCAGGATTTAGGCAGATTTACTTCAGCAAACACCTTTGGACACTGGGGGTGGCGGTGGAGGGGGGGGTGAAGGAGAAAGAGTCTGTTTGCAAAAGGGGCCTTTTGTTCTGGGAGGTTCTGGATAATGCCTTACCAGGCAGCCATGATATTAACCCCTGCTTTGGAGGGACGGGGTGGCTGGTGTCGGGGGGGGGCGGGGTGGTCTCTTAACACACATTGGCAGTCAGTGGCCAAAGTGGCAACCAGGACGTTGTGATTTGGTGGCTGGTGCCACTTTGGACTCTTCAGACACGGGTTGGACTTAATGTCCCGACTCCTTGTTTCCTTCCCTTGCAAAAAAACTAAAGCAAATACCTGCACACTACCTTTAATGCCCGAGCGCCGCACGGTGATGCGTCGGCAAATATCACGCCTCATTTGAGCCAAGTGACAAGTCTTTACGGGGCCCATCCGGTCGGGCTCATCCCGCTGATTGTTTTCAATCCACTGATGTGATTTTGACGACTCGGCTTTTTTAGATTTGAGCTTATCCAACCCCGCGGTATGTAAAGGTGGAAGTCGGCAGCGTTCGCCACCTTGCTAGCGGATGCTATTTGAAGCGAGTTCACTTTGCTCCATTATTCACCGCTCGGGAGCCACCTCGCCGCTCGCCTCCCGTTACCTTTCTCTAACGAGGCCTAGCCCGCGCCGCCGCGTGCCCTCGCACGGAATTCCGAGGCGTTATCTGGCTTTAATTGCGGCCGATCGCCAAGCGAGATGAACAAAATTAGGTCGTTTTGCGGCTGCGCGCATTTTTCTAGCTTTCATCTCGCCCGCTGATCAAGCGGCCCGCTAACCGGAGGTTGCAGCCTAAAGAGGAAATGGTCAGAAATTACACGCGGCCTCTCTGTTATTCAAACATACAGTTAACCTCTGGCAAGAGTGAGTCAAGGAGAGATGAAACGTGGAGGGGGGAGGGGTGCAGCACCCTTTACTTTAAATGTCAGCACACGGACATGTGCAGCAAAGTCGAGCGTGGCAAAAAAAAAAAAAAGTCAGAGAGGTGAATTTACGTGTTAATCGGTTGTGACTGGATAGGGAGCCCCCGCCCCTGAACGCCGCTCGTCCCGCCGCTGTCAGAGGCAGATGTCAAACAAACACCTCCTCAGGTAGCGGGGGGATAATCACGCCGACAGGCCCGTCGTCCGCCGTCGTCCTGACAGGCGGCTCACACGGCCGAGGAGACACTCGGGCTTGCGTTTCAACGAGGCCGAGGCAGCCATGCACGCTCATCGCAGAAAGTGGAGAAATAGGTTCATATCTTTGGAGGACCAATCAAGGTTGACCTTTGGCACACCTGATGAGCTCTCATCTTCCACAAACCAATTGGTTGGGACTCACTGATGTTTGTTCTCCAGACATTCCTGACTAAAAGTTGGGACTTCCGTGCAGCTCAGCATCTAATTACTGCTACCGCCAGCCCATATCGAGCCCCCCCCTCCGTGCAATCTATATGCACCCCCAGCCAAGAGAAGCTGCGTCCTTATCGTCCGGCATTCCTCAGATAAATTGCAGTGTTATTCTTACGACTTGACGAGGTCTTCCATACTTGAATTTGAGGTCATTTTATGATGGTGTTAGGGCACTACGTTCTGATGAGCGCTTTTTATTTTACGTCCTTCGCACCAAATAACAAACCGAAGGTGATAGACACAAATTGTGGACTGTACTTCCTCTTTTTAGCTAGGAGCTGGAGTATTTTTAAAAATTGCGGAAAACACATTTGTTCCGAGAGGCATTGTAAAGTTTAGATCTTTTAATTCATATTTATTTTTATTTGTATCATATTTATATTATATGATATATATACACACACACATGTATACATATATATAATATGACTAAAATATATATGCATATATATATAATTATATGCGATCTGATCCTATACGTTCCAAGTTGTTGTTTTTTTTTCTTCAAATGATATGTGGCTATAATTAGCTTGAGAGTGACATCTTAAAACACGGCGCTGACTGTACAACAACTATTGTGGTCCCCTAGAGAAGGAAGGAAAACACACGCAAGTCATGTATCTGCTGTGATGTTATGAAAAATTGAAGCTCACAGTTCTGTAATCACGGCGAACTCAACTGCACCTTTCAAACGTTGGAAATAAAATCGAATTGAAAGAGTGCACATTTTTCAAATTGAAATTTAAAAATTGAATAAAATAATCACAGCGTATAAATAGAAAAGTCCGATTATATATAAATGACATTGCAAAGATGCAATAAAGAATTTTCGGACAAAAATTCACATAAATTATCAACGATAATTAGATTGATGATTTTCATCAGTATTGTGACCGGTTTTAGTTTTCTGTAAATAAATGTTCAGTTGGCTTACCGATAAAAGGCAAAATCTGAGAAATTGATCATTTCTCATTGATTACAATTTTTTTCCAAGGACTTTCTTTCTTGGGCCTCTTGGCATTATTGTAGGCATAATCTCAAAACCTTAACCCAAAGGAGTGAGACACGGATGATGGGAATAGATGTGCAGGTGGAGGTATTCCTGTTCCTGCTTTCTTCATTTGTCTGCAAGCTGGTGAAGCACCAATCACAGTTTGGCTAATGTTATTATGTTTGCTAATTAGTTGCAGTGACTGGCAATGACTTTTCAGTAATTAAAGTCATGAAATATTCATTTGTGCTACCTTTGCAGTAGCCTTCTTTAATTGTCATGCTGCACTGGCAATTAATAATTTGGCACTGCCCACTTTTGGGTGATACTTTCTTTCTGCTGACTCAGGACTTTTTTTTTTCTTTTTTCAACTTTGTGCATTTTGTGATTTTTTTTTCAATGTTACTCAGCTGACTGCAGCAGCAGACTAAAGCAGATTGGTCGCCAGACAGTCGCAAGAACGACAGACAGACAACCGTTTACACCAGGGCTCTTTTTCTTTTTGTCAATTACAAAATGGCAGACGCTTACATACTTTATTTAACATGTGTCGGCCAGCTTCTCCCCCCCCCCCCCCCCTCCCACCCCGCTGCAACCCTCAGAGGGAAGCAGATAAGGATTTTTTGATGAAACTTTTAGTGAGTCTGGCTGCTCCAGTTCCACGTCACAGACAAACCCCCCCCTCCGCCCCCACCTTCCTGCTGCCATATATTGTTATTAAGGTTTGCGTGGGAGAGGCGAGGGTGATTATGTTTTTAATTTCAACCCCCTCCCTCCTCCCACCACCTGTTTGCAAATAATTTAACGGCTTCCTTCCTCTCGGTAGTCCGCTTCATCTTCTCACGACTCGCGTTGCCTTCATCTTCTCCTGTCATCATCATCCTCTTCTTCCTTCACCCCGCCTCCCCCTCCCACTGTCTCCACCCCGCCCTCAGCTTTTTTGCGGGCTGACGGCTTGATGGCCGTTTCGACAGGCCGCCATTGAGGTAAAGCAGTGTGACGGCAGAGTTTTGTTAAGCTCAGAACAAAGGCTTGGAGATGGCGGGTCGGGTCCATTGTCCCGAGCGCATATTGGCCTCTTTTGCAGGATTTAATGCTCTGTTTACCTCCAGCCAGTCACCGCTAATATTCAGAGAGGAGCTCCGGCCTGTTAGATGCACTTCAGGGTGACGGAAGGGAAGGCAAAGTTTTATATAGCTGTGTGTGTGTATGTGTGTGTATGTGTGTGTCTGGACTGTCCCCTGCATGCTCTCTGGACAAACTGAAAGCAGTGCTCAGTGGGATTAGAGAATGAGTGTTGTTTCGGGGGGAGGGGGTCATTGGACTGAACACAGCACGGAGGGATTCTGGGAGTTTTTTTTTTCCCCCCGTGTTTTCGGGCAAGTCCAGTTTACCGATTGTGTCAAAGTGGCTCTTTTAAAGAAAGAAGGAAAAAAAAAAAAAAGGGAGGACGGCCGCCACTTGCAGCTCTTCAGGGAAAACCCATCCCATATAAACTAAAAAAAGGCGCCGTGGTGGTTTGCCTTTGTTTTTACATTAATTTCAAAGCTACATTCCAGAGCCGTAAAGGCGGGCGAAGGCGCCGTCGTGGAACCCAATGTTACTTTGACGAGCACATAAAGCTCGGGAGCCGGTGCCAACGGAACCCATCTGCGCCTGAGAGCGGAAGACTTTGATTGGTTGTTTTAAGGTCAGCGCTCTAACAAAAACCCTCACAATGATTGACAAGCCGCTACTCTGATTGTTTTGAGGAAGAAAGACAGTAAATCCTCTTCCTCTCGCTGTGGTAATTAAAGGGTTAACCGGATCAAAGAATCCCAAGAACTTGGTGTTTCCCCCCCCCCCCTCTCCCCCTCCCTTGGCAAAACAGTTACAAAATTACAGCAGATAAGAAGTGAGCAGTGTTTATGCAATCAAGCTAACGAAGAAACAAAACAATTTAATGCGGGAAAAAATCATCATTCATCTGCATTATAATTGCCTCTCTCTCACACATCTACCAACATGCTTAATTAAAATTGTGATTAAATGCGGCTGCAGCGCCTGCAACGACACACACACACACACACACACACACACACACACACACACACACACACACACACACACACACACACACACACACACACACACACACACACACACACACACACACACACACACACACACACACACACACACACTCAGCACCTAAACAGGTGCTACAGTTTAAAAGTAAAGGGAAGAAGCTAATTAGCATTAGAAATTGTCAGATTGCCTGCAAGAATTTGCGTTAATTTCACTCACTGATGAGGTAATTTATGGCGGGTGGGGGAGGGGCGTGAGGATGATTACTGCAACACACACACACGGCATGCAGGTGAAACTGTTGGCTAAATACTGAAACTTATTTGCCGCACACAGCAAAGCTCGGAGGTTATTTGGAAATTCGGTGCACGTGGCTCACACACGACCCAAATGTTGCTTCTTCACAATCCAAGTCAAGGAAAACACAACACGAAACTGGTGGCTGGGAATTTTTTTCTTCTTTTTTTTTTTTTCCGATGGGAGCTCCGCTCGGGATGTTGGCGGCCGTCCTCGCTCCCACTCAGATTTTCCAGAACCTTCACAGATACTGCTGATCTGGACCTCTCATGTTCACAACCCCTAGTAATTACCTGTCATTGTACATCATTATAGTTGGCGGCGCTGGAATGTCGGATCTGGAACGAGACAGTCAGCCAAACCTTTCCACCATCTTGGGGGGGAGAAAAAAAAACTGGCTGTAGAAAGTCTCGCTAGAGCCACATTTCTTATGACGGCTGTTTGTGCCAGCAAACATGGCGCTTGTGTTTTACAGTGTGGTATAAGGATCTGGGGGGAGGCTACGTCCAATGGGAGGCGTCCTTACGGCAGAGCGTGGCGGCAAAAAGTTCGGAAAGTCCAGGAGTGAAACCTAAACCTCCTCGTCATCACGACTTTTGTTGTGATCTTATTTTGGGTCGTTGCGCATCACAAAATATGTACAGCAGAGTGGACCTATTTTTTTTTTTTCCTTTAGGGATTATAATCTGTAAAATAAAAAAATAATAATTTAGGAGATATTTTCCAAGAAGGCCATTTTCCTTCAGTCACAGCAGAGTTCCTTCCCGATTATTTCATGTTGTCAGCCCCTCTCGGAGACTCCCACTCCCTCCTTCCCTCCCTCCCTCCCTCCCTCCCTCCCTCCCTCCCTCCCTCCCTCCCTCCCTCCCTCGCTTCTCATCCTCGGAGCAGGTCAGCCAGTAAGTGACAAGGTATTTCGCTGTTTTGTGAACCTTTGCCAGACTGATTGTTCACTGCAAGTGTAGTGTAACTGAGCTGCTTGTAGCTCGCCCAAGTGTGGAAAATAAGATCGAGGCTGATTTTTTTTTTTTTTGCTTTCACCGCCATTGAGCAATCCCCCCACCTCCTCCTGAGCCCACCTCACCACTTTCCCTCTCGGCTCCACTGAGATAGTAAAACAGATATCTAGACTGGTACGTCTATTTATGTTCCACCTGACAGGCCGCCGTCTTCGTCCAACTTTTACACTCACGCCGTGATGATCCGTGACCGCTTTCGGCCACCGCGGCCACGCGTTGAGTCACTGCCGACATATTGTAAGTCATGAATTGCTCTAGCCAAGTGTGTCATAATTCACCGGGATTATTATTTCTGCTTTGGAAGTATTATTTGGATGTATAGTTTAGTTGTACTGCTTAGTCCCAGTGAGCCGGGACCGATATTCTTGTCGGTAGCCCTTTTCAAAGATAGATGAAAAACCTGGATTGGGGTAGAAATTTTATCCACTCTGGGTTAGAATTTGTTGGGATTAGGTTGCCCTAACCTACCGATGTCAAACTCAAGGCCCGTGGGCCAGATCCGGCCCGCCACATCATTTTATGTGGCCCACAAAAGCAAAATCATGTGTGTCAATTCAATGTTTCTTGTTATACACCAAAATTATCTTTCCTGAGATATTGGAACAATGTTTGTTATAATCCTAATTTCAAAATAAATTAGAAAATTGTTGAACTTTAGTCATTAATACTGCCACGAGGGAAACATAACTCCGATGCGGCCCGCAACAAAAACGAGTTTGACACCAAACTCTTTTAAGATTGTTAACGATGAATTTTTGCACATTTTCACAATGTACCAAGGAAGGCCTTTATCGTATTTTGAAGAAATGCTGACACAGATTCAAATGAAGACATTCTATTTTGGAATCCCGCCATTTTCAAATTCTCCTTCTGATCTGTGTGGAGTACCTGTTGTGATTTTTATTATGATAAGTGTTTCTGCCAACTGGATATAAGAGATAATATTATTATAATGGCTGGAGCTGCCCGACTGGTGTAACAGATGTGTAGAGCTGCGCTTTGCCTCCTCACACACAGTGGCGTTTATCTCGCAGCAGATGGAGGAAGCCTCTCGTGTGTCGTATTAAAAAACTCTACCTTGTTTATAGCCCCGGGCGCAGTGTGGAGACAACCGTGGATTTATCAGACAAAATGCTACCTTAAGTGTCTCCCTATGATTCCGACATATTTTTTCTGTCGGCCCGTGTGACGGGATGACGGCGCTTAGGTGAAAGGGAGATGACAACAAAGCGTGTAGGGAAAAGCCTGGCGGAGAGACGGAGAGGGAAAACCGGGGGCGGGGGCATCGCTAAAATTAGTACGGCATTAGAGCGGTGGCACGAGGGGGCGTTGTGGAATACACACACACACAAAAAACAAATAAACAAAAAAAAGAAGCTTGAGTGAATTAATGTGCGCATAATGCGAGCGCGACCTGTGAAGTATGCCAGGGTTCCTCAGGTAACAGGATTACGTGGGCACATAATTGATCCATTCAGGAGGGGGAGGGGGGGGGCTCTAAAGAGGCCACGGCTTTGGAAATGCACTTTATGGCAGGCATTCGTAAATTCAAAGGAATCAATACGTCACTTTTATTACATCTCGGAGCCAGATGGGCGTTAAAGGCAGCGCTCATCCTTCCTTCCCGACCGAGCGAGCTCTCCATCACACCTCGCCAGCTTTTGTCTTGCAGCGTTGGCACGTTTGTGTACGTTCGAAGCTAGCAACGTTGCTAAGCTATTTGGCTAACCGTTGTACAATCGTGTTCAATCGTGAACAATCGTGAAAAACAAACATTGTTTATACAATACCAGATTTTTTTTTCGAAAAAGTCCAGAATTGTTAATATTTAATTATGAATATTTATGTTGATGGAATTATCTTAGGAAAATAATATTGTTAATCAAAACAATTTCATCCCTTAGATTCTTCATCGTAGGCATCGTAGGCATCGTAACAGCGTCGATATTTTCTTAGTCAGCTTTTTCAATGTTAATGTTTAAGTTATGAATATTGATGGAATTATTTTGGGAAAAAAATATTGTTAATCAAAACTATTCGATCATTTCGATTCTTCATCGTATGCATCGCAACAGCGTCGATATATTCTTAGTCAGCTTTTTCAATGTGGCTGACGCTTTATGACCCGGAACCACTTTCAGTTTTAAATTAACTTTCACCCGTTAATTTCTTGACCTCGTAATGTGTTTGAGACCTTCTGAATTGGAAGGTGTTTTTTTTGTGTGTCTGTAAATGTGTGACATAGGTCACCTCTCCACCCCCTGTTCCCGTCCTCCCTAATTCCTTGACTCTCTCTCGTCTTTTCTTATCTTACTGATAGGTACCCGTATCAAGGTCCTGGCTTTGTCGCCAAGACCTTTGTGTGTGTTTTTCTACACGCTGTTATTGCAAACAGTAGTGGATTTGTAGCAAGGTGGCGCCGTGATTTGAGATTGTGTGTGTGTGTGTCATTCTGCATTACCCGGTTTAAAATATGCACGTTTCACATAAAGACAACGGCAACCTTAATTAGCATCCCGTGCTGTAACGCAAATGAATAATGCAGCAAAAGACTGATGCAAACGGAAAGAAGTCGCTCGCAAAGAGAGGAGGCCCCTCCACAATTAGAGGGGCCCGCTTGCCTAACGTTTGCCAGGATTCTCCTTTTCCCATTCCAGTAGTTCATTTTCAGAGTCAGTAAATAATAAGAAGTTGGTGATGCTTGCGTTTTTAATTCCGCCTCCTCCCCCCTCCCTCCTCGCCGCACGCACTTTCCCCTTCCTCAGTTGACTGGGTGACATCTGCTATCAATGCTAAGCAGGTGTTCCCGTGCAAGCAGACATGCCCCCCTGTTTGTGTTTCGCCATCACCGCCACCGTGCACCCAAATGAGCAACGTGATTAAGAATCCTGTAAATTTTTGAAAGGAAACGGATGGCTGCCCGGCTAGAACGTAATTACACCGCCGCCGACATCCGTAGCTCGCCGCTGCCGCCGCGCCAGCCGGAGCCAAAGCAACAGCAGAGAATTAATAATATATAATGGCATCTTTGCTTGTAATTCATAAATGAAATAAAATGGAGGTGTATCCGCTGATAAGACCCCCCCCCCCCCCTCCCTCGCCTCAAAATGGATTCGATCGTCTTCCACAATGTGTTAACTGGCGGAGCTTCACTTCTTCACATCTTTTTGGTTTGGAGCTCATTTATTTGCTAAATGAGGCCTCGGCACGCGCCGTGTGACATCACGCTCGTCGGCGCCTTGGACGATTACCTCTGGCGTCTCAAGTGGCGTCCCACTTCCTTCCTTTTAACTTCAAAGACGCTCGCCACATTAAGTTGGTGACTTTTCTTCATGTGCGCTAAAAAGAAGCGCCACTATCTTTTTCCCCGGTGTCAGAGCGAGGTGCTCCCGGTGAACTCTCGCGAGGTCAAGTGAAGGTGGAGATGACTTTTGGACGTTCGTGGCGAGCTCAACGCAGTTCCGTCATGTCTTGATGTTTACCAACGGGAGATCGGAGGGCTGCTGGGAAATGAGTCGGGTAACCGCGGGCTGCTGGGTGGCGATGGCGGCGGCGGTGGGGGAGGGGCGATGGGAAGCAGACGAATCAAGGGGGCGATTGTGTCTGGTGCCAGTCAGTCGTAATTAAGAGCCCGGGGCGGGAGGGGGGAGCACGAATAATGGGCAGGGGTGTATACACACACTGACGGACCTGGAGACATCACCTCACATGCACATTAATGTGCACAGTGACACATCCTTAAGCCGCCTCTTTTATACGGAACAGCTCACCTGAAAATAATGGCGGCGGCGCTGGGTGGGGATGCAAATGAGGCCGGAGGTTAGCGTGGGAAAAGTGGGGCAGGGTGGGGGGGTGCTAGGTGATCCTCCGGGCAGAAGTGTGTGTGGGGGGGTCTTTGTTTGCAATCTCAGTTTAAAAATACCCAGCCCCCCCCCTGCTCTGTGTCACCTCAGCGGCCCCCGGCTCGGCCGAGCAGAGCGAGCCGGTGATGTATGGTTTGTTTAACAAAGAGGGAGGGCTCAGGTCCATTTATCAGCCAAACACAGGGTGCTGAAGACATTATCATACGGTGCCATCATGTTTTTACCAGTGACATGAAGCTACTGTGTTCACTAATTTCACTCTCCTCTTCTTTCTTTTTTTTTTTTTTGGGTCCCGCTCCTTGTGCACCTGCTGGCTCCAAAGCAGGTAAGCCTGTTTTCTTTCAGAATGCAACCATGCTTTTCTCTGTCCTCTTTATTATTCAAAGAGCTGTAAAAACACGTTTGTTGTCTAAAACAAGGCGACGGAACCTGTTTGATGGCACCGCTGCCACTGTTGTACCACTCTTGCTTTATTATTATTTATTGGCCATTCCTCTCACCTCCTCCGTCCCCTTTATCACCTGTTTAAATAATTTCTAGAAACAAGGATGCGGCAAACACACACTCGCACACTCACGCTCAGTTTTCGCTCATCAAAGTTTAATCGCTGCCCATGTTACAGGTTTTTTTTTTCCCGAATAAAGCACACTTAAAAGATCTCGATGCAAATGACGCTGCATTATTCATGCGCTCTGGCAGCACTTGTAGGTTTAAACATTTGCTAGGCCACCTTGATGTCAGTAATTACCTTCGCCGTGTCCGCCGTTGTCATGAATAAGCTATTTCCTACGAGCAGAGGCCGTGCTTGATGAGCTTTTAGAGTGGCTCGACACCCAACTGGTGAATTGCCACTGCCGCATCAGTGACTTCAACATGCGGCGGCGGGGCGGGGTGGGGCTCGGCTGGAAGACTTGAGAGTGATGCCGAACATTTTGCTATCTGATGTCTTCTCGGTGTCGGCGTGAGCTAACGTGGATCCTTGGCCGCACTTTGGCGGCCTCTTAGTGACTCACTGACGTGTGTGTGTAGCCAGTGGTGTGTAAACTAAAAACCACCAGCTTCTGGCATTCAAAAACGATCTGCCTATCTAGAAAAATAAGAAGAAACTGACCAGAAAATTATATATATATTTTTTGTTGACGTCATTAGCTTGCTTTGACAAGATGGGTAGGGTTAGCTAGGTAGCTTATTTTCTTCCAGCTTAGCACTATGACAGTTTTTATATGTCAGTGATAAGAATAAAATAAAACAAGTGCTTAGGTGCATCTCAAAATCATCAGTAAATTAATTGAATCAATACTTCTCTTCTTTTTTTTTTTTCGTCCCTGTACTTAATTTGGAGCAAAGTGTGAATACGTATGCCATGTCTACGTATCTATATCATATTTTTTGGGGATAACCGCTTCCTTTTTAAAATATGCAATGTCTCGGCAATTTAATAATTTGTGACGTTTCCATAGCAACACGCGAGCGACCCACATGCGCGTGGTTAGCAATTAGCCAGCTCTCAGCATGTGACAGGTGAGCTGCAGGTTGTTGAGGTGTCAGATGTTAACGCTCCCATCAGTAGCGGCCCCGTGACAACCTGCTGTAATATCGCCACAAACATGTTAACCTGCACACCATCATGTTACCCCAAGTGCAAATGACGTTCGCCCCCAGGAGGGCGAGCACACTGAGATTGCTGCAGCGGCTTGTGGGGGAACAAAGTAGCGAACGCGTTCGCTTCCATCGTCTTTACGAGCGGAAGAATTAATATTTAAACATTCTAATAACGTGGCTCGCCTTCCATGCACTTTTAAACAAAGCAACAATATTTTTCACCTGAGGTAAGGCCATGATTTGTCTTCCCACCACGCACAATTTCCCAGACAGCCCCTCCCCTTTCCAACATCCCCCGGAACCTGTTTATGATTTCCACCTTATTTCTCATACAAAACAGAGGAAAATATTCATGGAGATGAATATTGAAAAGCATTTTGCCGACATACTGTACAAGCTTGGACGGTCAAGGCTGCGGGAAGCCTGCGACATCTCATCACAATCGAGTGCATTTTTTTAACGTAGATTCTTTTGTTTGGTTTGTTGTTTTAAAGCTAACGCGAATAGCTCGTTGAACTTCCGTAGGCGTGCTGTTTGCATTCAAGGTGTAGGTAACGCTTTCCTCCCACTGGGACTGTGGAAACAAACGCTCAGTAAAAGCAGGAAAATGATCCACTTTGAGGAATCCTCTAAGGTGGCGGGCGAGGTGGAGCCCTGACATGCTGCGCACGCCACGTACGCCTTCAGGTTTGTCGTTGATCATGAGGACCAGCGGCAGCTAAATTGAATGACATAAAAAAAAAAAAGAGTTATGCACTAAGCCCCGCGGAGCTTCATCTTTAATAGAACGCAATACACGTCTCACCTTGCAACGTACACACGAGCGCTCGTAAAATGTCATAAGCTGATTCCGACGTTTTATGCTACGTCAATGAATGAACAGTTTTGCTAGCACCTGGGAGAGCGGGAGATTAAACTCAACATTAAGGTGTAGTGGCGCCTTTGTATGGGGAAAGATTGTCTTCCTTTGATACGCGATGTTCCCTCCGGGTGTTCTCGCCGCGTGCCGCAGGCTATCAACAGGTTTATTGAAGAGGACGTTCAAAGCGTAGGAAAGATGACGAGCAAATTACCTTCGCAATGGCCCACTTTTGGTTCTGGCATTTGTGCGCTACCTTGACGTGAGTGCTTGAAATGTGTGATTATATGTCTTATTTCTATTTAACCTGCTCGGGTCCTTCACCGCTCGCCGCTCCTCTCCAGGGCAAATCCTGACTCTACAACCAGGAATCAATTTAAAGCGTATTGATTCGGTGAAAAAAAAATAAAAATAAGCACGCTTTGCTAACTCAGGCATTAGACCGGCCAGCCGCTCTACATTTGTCCCAACATGAGAATTCCGTCTAGACTGCCGAGCGAGGGGATTTAGCATGAGGACGGTTGGAGCAGATGACTTTCACCAATTAGATTAAATCCTCGGCTAATTTAAGGCAGCTCCGCGACGCCCCCGCTCTTGAGTCATTACCACCGCAAGGCAATTATACCCTGAGTGGTCCAAACGCTGACGTGCCGCAACACATCGGTCCAAAAGTTGCAGCACAGACCTATCCGGATCCCACCCCGGACGTGATAGCCGGATAATGGCATCCATTTTGGGTTTTAAAAACACCGAAAGACAAGTGATGTGAAGAGTAGATGGCCGATTCTGACCGACCTGGTCGGCGACAGTCACGGCCGTCGCGAGGGCAGTGCCGCACAGTTGCTCTTTTTTCAGACGAGGCCAAGCCGGGTCGGGCCGGGCCGTGGTGGGAGCCTTCGGAGGGCTGGCGCGGACTCTGCATGACAATACCTACATCTGTCCGCCGTTTTGTTCTTTGTGTTCTTATGGGCCGCTGCCTTTGTGGTGCTGTCGTGGTAACAGGAGGTTAGAGGTAAAGGCGGTGGGTGGGGAGGGGAGGGGCGGGGCGGGGAGGGGGCGTCTTGTGACACAGCTTTTGTTGTGCTCCCATATTTGATCCTCTTAGCGGTTTGCCATGCCTCATGCCCACTCCTACAACTTTTAAAGCCACACGTCGCTGTCAAAAGCAAAAAGCGCTTGTTTGCTTCCACCAAAGTCTCGCCGCAAACTTCGTTTGTTTTATAAGCGGTGGATCTCCCAAATGAGATGGAGACTTTATGGCATCAATTTGCACAGTGTGTTAAAGAAAAGTTTATAGCCCCTCCCCCCCGGCGTGCCTCTGGAGGGGCCATTACAGGGCCTTTATTGTTTCAGAGCTGAGGTCATCCTCCTGCTTGGTGCGGCCCAAACAAAGGCCACGGGTTTCATTGCAGGCCCGACTGTGTGAAAGGAAACACGCTCTAATAGTGTTTGATTCTGACAGATAGCGCGGCGAGGAAACAGCCGCTGCACCTGACAGCGGCGCATAAGTCACTTTGGATTTTTTTTCTAAGATGCTCCGTGTCAAACCTTTTTGTGCCCGTCGGCGCCGCCGCCGCCGCCAAGGTGTTGAGTACGTCTCAAGCAGGATGTCGTTCCTCAGTGACAGGCAGTCAGGAGAAGGGGAACGGCGGGAGGGATGGGGAGGGGAGGGGCCGAGGGGGCCTGAAGTCAAACAGCATTCTAAGCGCTTATTTGTTGTATGTCTGACATGACTTTTAGATGTTTCGCCGCAGCGACAGCAGTAAATAAAAGACTCATCTTTGGCACGAGCCTTTCAGGCCCTTTGTCTCCGTGGTGATGACCTTGGTAATTGCGACAGTAATTACAATAAGTGGCCGTTATATTTCAAGGTGCAGCGACCTTCATTATCCAAATCAATTTGAGTCACTATCAATTTGATAACTCACCGCCGCCACGCGCACCGCTGTATGGAAGACACGCGGCTAACGTGCCTGTCGTCCGCTATATAATGGAACGCCGTTACCGAGATTGAGCCGGGCTGCTCTCGGCGCCGGCGCCAATCGATATTAACGGCTCGTGAAAAAAAAATAAAAAAATAAAATTACCGCCGAGGCTCAGCCTACTTAAACAAAGTGCAACGTATCAAAGGAAGCAGCTGAAGATGCAAGGATGGGGTCAAAGGTCCCCGAGCGTTCGGCGGCTACTAAACGTGCGTACGGCTCGGAAGAATGTATTGAATTGTTTGCAGACACTCGCCGCTCTATGGAGCCCGACAGAGGTCGGCATTCATGGCTCGCCACCTGGATGCGATCCTGCCAAGCGGCCATCGCCGAGCGCGCTTTCAGGGCCGCACGTGCGCCGCTGTTGAATTATATGCACCTGTCTTGTCTTGCAAGTACGGACAGAGACTTTTGTCGGTCACCGTGTTGACATGCAGGTCAAAATTAGGGGCAAATGACCACCGTGTATGAATCTTTCCTCGTTTGAGCAGCTGGATGCAAGGCAGTACTTTGCCGCCAAAATGTTTGCCATCGCGTGAAGCCAAAATCCTCCTCCGCCTCGACGCTGACAAAACAGCAATTATTCCGTGACCTCATTGCCACGGGTTGGCAAAATGTGCAATTTGCGCGTGTTTACAAGTTTGGCACACCTGCAGCTCATCCCTCGCCTTTAAGGCGCCACGCGTTGCCAGCCGGCGACGTCGCCGGCCGTCACCGAGACGAGCGCGGAAAGAAAGGCGGCGGCCAACGGGGTGAAGTAGCGAGAGAGAGAGAGTGTGAGCGAGAGAGAGCGGCGCTCTGTGCACCATTCTTCCCGAAGCCTCGGCCTGGCTTATTGCTGTGCGTGTTAAGAATCAGCCTTTTACACAGGCGTACAATGGAGACAACATTACTTCCACAGTAGCCTCATTATTTCCTCGCCGCCTACCTTCTGCCCTACACTGCTTTACGCTCTCCTTGCGTTATTGTTGGGCCGTAATGGCGCCGGGGTAGTTCTGCAATTCCCTCATTATTTAGCTTATTAAGGCTGCATCGAGTCTATAATCGCGCCGCATTTGGTGTCAAAGGGGGCGACTGTACTGATTTGCCACGTTTGAAGGCGAGACGAGATGGCGAGCTCAATCCTCTACGCACGCAGACGGGATGAAATTGCTCTGCAAATAAAGGCAGTGTAGAAATGACCCTCGTAGCCGACGCGCGATGCTCGCTCCGCCCTGAGCAAAGTGCGCCTGACGGATAACCCCGCTGATTTGAATGTCGTGACACAGAAAATGCGATAAAGCGTGACAAACTCGGTAGCGGGCTGGCGTCGGTGACACGTTGGGAGGTCAGGGCGGAAAGGAACCTTTTATTTGCTTATTTTTTTTACTTATTTTCATTTTCATTTTCATTTTTATTCGGCACCATCCAGGTTGGTTCACCGATGGAATGGGGAAACAGAAAAATGAAACATTGCCGTGATACGGCGAGTTCTGCTCCTTCAGCATGAGAAAAGGACAGAATACCAAATTCTTCACTCTTTACTCCGAGTTCTTCTGGGTCTTGAACAGATGTGGAGGCCCAGGGCTGACTGAAGCTGCGTCTTGTCATGTGATGTGCACTCACACATTGGGGGGATCATCGGGCAATTAAAAGATGCACCTTGCGAGGACGCCAGGCAGGAAGTGGCGGGCTCGCAGGCGCTCAGTAACCAAGCCTTAATGACTATTCATAAGTGATTTTCACTATGCCGATCCACTCGACTGGGAAGCTTTGCCCTGGAGAGTCGGCGCTGTCACTTTCTCTCACCTCAAAAAAGCGCCGCCTTCGACAGTGTAGCATGTGAGCGAAAAATTGCCCACAATTCTGCTGGGGGCCCATCTCAGGTTGCATGCAGGAGGACGAGGAGGGGAGGGGGGGGAGGACATTACATATGTGGCATGTACGCGCCTGAGAAGTCACTCATGATGTTCAGAATCAGATCCCGCCCTGCCCCAGTAGATGTTTTGAAATCCGCCGATCCCACTTTGGCTCGACCGTTGAATTGCGGAGCGGCATGTACCCCCCCCCCCCCTCACCCCTCCCCTGCCTTATCTGGCGCTTATCGGCAGGCATCGCTCACCTTATCTAAGGTAAATACAATAATGGGCTCATTAGGCTCATGGCTACTTGGCATGTGTGTTTGCTCAGCAGTATGAGCGTGTCGGGTCAGCGGTGCGTGCATGTGTGTGTGTGTGTGTGTGTGAAATAATGCTTCCACGCAGCTCTAATTGAATAAAGTACCTGAACGAGTCTGACTTTTGCCTCTGCCCCCTTCAAGCCGAGAGTCACAATCACATCGTGGCAGGCGGCCAGAACCACTATCACATAATTAATCTGCATCGATCATCCGGTTACGGCGAAATCATCGAGTCAGGACATCTGCGGCTCCCTCTTCTCGGGTTCGCCGGACAATAGCTTCGCAAAAGTCAGTCTCGGGTCGCGTAAGAATCAACGGGTTCACTCTACGGCGCGTCGTAAAGACGTCACTCCTTAGCATAGATTTTTTTTTCTTCTTAATAAGAGTGTGAGCTAGGGGCCGCCTTTCCTCTCTTTATGCCTATTGTTGGCACCTGTCATCACCCTCCAAAATAAAACGTTGGAATTAGAATCTTTCACTGGCGGGATGTCGGGTTCCCGCTATGTGCTGGAAAGTTGGACTTCCAATTAAACAGGTGGGAAGAGACCAAGTGTGTCTGTCAAAGGTGTGGGGGGGGGGCGTCTCCTTTTGGGTCGTAGTAAGCGCTTTTAATTGAAGTGGCAGCTCATCATTAGCGTTGCTATCATGATTATAAAGCTAGCAATACGGATGATATTTCTGTCCCCAGCCACCTCAGCTACATCATGATCCCTCCGTCAGCGTAGCACGCACACCCCGAGCCCACCGCCCCGTCATTACATCTATCAGATGGCAGCTTAATTAGTCCTGTATAGCACATTAAGCAAGAGGAGTAGCTTTGCTCAAATATTTATAAGCTTGAGTATATTTATGATCTATGTCATAATCCCTTATTGGAAGACCTCAAGATGGCCGCCTCTCCCCCCCCCTACTTCCTCTTTGCCCTCCCTCCCCGCAACTCTCCATCACGGAATGTCAGGAAGTGTCGCAATCCCGAGTAGAGTTTCCGACAGACGTCCCTGAGCGGCAGATAAGATGTTCGACACCAAAGTTTTGGTTTGCCGTGTCAAAACTCCAGCGCTGTTTTGTCTCGCCGCGGCTCGGCTCTACGCGCACGCGTGGACTTTATGTTCCTAATTCTCCCTCCTCCCGGCGTATCTATTTTTAGTAACGAGGGTGCAGCTTGAAGTGGTGTTGGATGGTACTTCACGAAGACCTCCCCCCTCCCTGCCCCCCCCCCCTTTTACCAGGGCCATCATACCTATTCTTCAACAAAAAGCAAGGAGTTATCGCCACCATGGAGGGCTCTTAGCTTTCTCTACCACTCAGCCGTGGTTTTGTCCACTTCTCCTCAGAAGGAACCAGGAGGGTCATGTTTGTTTAAAACCAGGGAACTCATCCTTAAGAAGCCCTCTTCTCCTCCCTATTCTTTTCAAGGGTGGGGGGCAGGTAAGAGTGGCAGCTGAAGTGGCAAATATCACGAAAGGGTTGGTCGGTGTAGATTCCTTCGCTTCTTGCTATTTGATTCATTTGGACTTGATCAGAACTCAGAATTGTTGTCCTTTAAGTATTTTATTGCATCAGCTGGAAGTGGTTGGAAGCATCAGCGGGGACTTGGACCTGGAAGCGTCTGTGTGTGTTGCGCCGGTTCCGTTTGCCCGAGAGGGAACCCAGAATGTCATCGGGAAGGTGTGACACAATAAATACAAATACACTGGCTGCAAAATTGTATTGCCGCTCCTCCTCCCCGACCGAACAAGGCTCCCGTATCCACCCGGGAGCCACCAAGGTGTCGGCTCGCGCGCCGTTCCAGCCCTTCAAGCTGTCAGACACACTCGGGTGGCGCCAAATCCTCTTTTCCCTCTTCCTCTTTGGCCACAAACATATTTATCTTCTTCTGGCCGCCATCAAGGACGAGCAGCAACATCCAGGGCGGCGAGCTCTCCGGGGCCTGTCACTCGACATTTGCCTTTTAGCCATTCGGCGGCCGACACGTTGATGCGTGGCGACGTGCAAAGTGAAAGTCAACCTGGATGCTCAGATGCACGCGGAGGACAAAAAGAGCGACTGGGGTTCTCTTTCACGTGCTGTCACTTGCTTTATCCTCCCGCGAGCCACCTTTACTCTCATTTCATCACGCTTCCCGCTGCACACATTCTTTCTGGAGTTGCTTCATTGTGTCTGGCTCGCCAGTCCGCATCGATTTTGAATCCTACATTTTCCGAGAAAGCCCTCAAAGCCCGTCACGTGTCCCTTTGGAAGCGCGAGCGGCTCGTTAGCCGCGCGGGCTAGCATGCGGGCACCGTGTCGGCCGCGACAGCGTGTCGTCTAATTGTTTGGAAGAGAGCATCTTCCTGCTCTGTTTGCCGTAATGAGAGATAAGTCGCTTCACGCCGTCAAGCACCTTTCTCATGTGTCGTCCACGCCAACACACACACAAATCTTTGTACAAGCACATGTCCTCCCCCACTCACACACACACACACACACACACACACACACACACACACACACACACACTCCGGAATGGGCCTCGGGCCGACTGCATGCGCACCGCTCTTATCTCCCGCGCACAGACTCAGCGCGACGCCACCTGATCTCCTCTCAGGTCCGACTTCCTCCTCGCCGTCTAAATTGTCGTTAATTGAGCATTGCTAATCAAATAGGACGCTAGCTTTTTAAGAGAAATTGCCGCACCGGTTGGGTGTGCAGCGAAATGTGCTACCGGCGATCCGTAATAACGTTAAGTATGGCCGTCGAGGTGTGGGTGGCCCTCTCATTGCCAGCCAGCTCGCCAATTGCGTCGTCCTCGGAAACATCTGTCAGCGTGTCCGTTCAGAATGGCGGCAGACAAGATGGCTACTCTTGCTCAAGATGGTTTCAAAACTTCAACTCTCCTGGCATGGCCAGGGGGGAGATGAAGCTGTCCTCAGCATCATCAGCTGAAGTCGCTACCCTGGATGTCATTTTTGCGCCATGTCGCAACTGTTCTCTGGTCAAAGTGCGCTTCCTGTCCATCCAGAAAAAAAAAGGCGAAATTCCAATGTTGCAATTCGAGGAATCCCAAAAGGAAGCAGCTGCGAGGGTCAGATGCCTGCTTTCTCAGCGTTCTCTTTCTCGGCAGCTCGGGGTCCAGTGTCCAAACTTTGACTTGATAGAAAAATATTTCTGCTCCAGTTATCGAGCAAGAAGTCAAAAGGCAAAACTGAACTTATCATACAAAACATGGTGGCGGACAATGATAACTGGCTAGCATAATAAAAAAAGCTCTAATTGGGCCTGTTCTGCTTGTCATTTGATGAAGATGTGAATAAAAATAGTTAATGTTGATGTGAGTTGAAGATGTGACTTTGCTGCCAAAGCTAATGGCCGGCTGATTGTCGCACTTTGTCACATGATTCCTGGGCTGACTTCAAGTCTCCGTCCGTCTAATGGCTCTGTGACACCTCATATTTCTGTTGGAAGCCAATTTGTAGCGGTGCACGAGGCACAGTGGCGGCGGCGGCGGGCACATTAAAAGAACAAGTCAGGGTGTTAAAGACTGATTGGCTCCTCTTGGTAGCTTCTGTCACACCTGACATACAAAGGGTGGGCATGTTGGAGCAGGTCATAAATAAAATAAAATAAAATAATTAAAATAAATATCAATCAAAAATAAGAAATACGATAAATAAAAATATGAAAACCTAAATAAAATAAAATAACATAAAATAAATAAATAATAAAAATAAATAAAATCCCTCCACGACAACCCCACCGAGGTTCAATTAGTTACCGATTACCACGGAGACGGAGTCGTTATTTCAATTTGAGCACATCGAGGGGGAGGGAGGAGTTGAACTTCTTGTCAAATTTCACCTCTGGATATGTGAGGGAGGTGCGCTTGGGGTCGCTCGGGGTCAAGTCAACAACGTTGCTGTGAGATGCTCTGTTTGCATTACCTGAAAAAACAAACAGTGGCAAGGGAGGAATGAAATGAGGAAGGAAAGGGAAAGTGCTCCCCTGGCGCACCATTTATTTCTCGCGCAGCATAGGAAGGCCTGGGAACTGCGCTAGTTCTGCTAGCATAGTGCTAGCGGCGGGGGGGGGGGGGGGGGGGCTGTTTGTTTAATATAGGCGCAAACTCAAACTGCCGCCGTCCTCCCTGGTCCGAACTCGGTGGGATTTGATTTCAAAGTGGCGCTCTCTGATCCATCGCCATTGCCCTCCGTAATGACCCGTTTTAAGGTGTTAATCACCGTCGGAAACCCGATTGGCGGGGATGAAAGGGACTCTATCTGCAAAAGATGAGTGGGTCTTCACCACGCTAGGAGGGAGGGAGGTAATTTTCCTTCATGCATCTTTCCTTATCAGGTATGTGCTTAAAATGATCCCTGCGCTCGCGGCGTTCTGTCCAGGGGGACCGAGCGAGAAAGATAAAAAGCGCTCGGACCAGGTTTCCTGTCTCAGCCGGACTAACTGAGGGCTGGGCTCACTTCCTCACAGTTTTTTGCCGCTAAAGCAAGACTGGGCGATTACTAATCCTCGAGTGCCAGTGTCCTCGATATTTTCTGTTTCCCTGATACAACCTGATCAAATGATCAGATAATCAAAAAGGTGTGCAGAAGCGGGATAATATCCTGATCCTGAAAAAAGAAAAAAACTAGCAGAAATTTAAAACTAAGCGTAGTCAGAAAGATTTAAACTTATACAAATAATGTATTATTATTATTATTATAAGAAATATTAACTGATACGTACAAATAATGTTTTTATTATTATTGTTATTATTTTTAATGGATAATTATTCTGATCCTGACAAAAACAAAAACTTAAAACTAAGCGTATTAAAAAACATTAACTCTTAAAAATAATGGATTATTATTATTATTATCCTGAAAAAACCCGAACAAAAACTTTAAACTAAGCGTATTCAGAAAAAAAATTAATTCAGAAAAAGTAGCAAACTTGCTCTAGAAGTAAAGCTGAAAAACCAAAACACAAAAACAGGTGCGATTAGTCTATAAACAAAAGTTCGGGCCAATATTTGTATGCGGTCGTCGCTTTTAAAGAACGGATGCGAGCGGGGGAAACGTGCTTGTTCATGTGCTTTGCTATCCTGAAGACAAAAAGATGGAGGAAATCGCTTTTTAGTTGGGGAGGGGGGGTGAAGCGGGGCACTGGGAGCATAGCCTCGCTCTTTACGCCATGCTCTTTCATTACTGAATCGTTTCCCCCTCTGGAATTACGCATCTTCGCCATCCTCTCCTTCAGGGTTTGGAAACGCACGCTTCCTCGCACTGTGGAATCCCAGAGATGCTCGCTCGGCATGTGGCGACGCAACTCCGGCGCAAGCCTTTTTTGTTGACGCAAGCACCTCCTTTAACTCGGCAGGTAAATTGTTCATTAGCGCCGAGGTAGCGGAGAACAAATAAGTCTGAGCGTTTGTTCAGTGGCGTAATCTACACGTCAATTAGCCTGCCGAGCTAATTAGCGCCTCGCCGGCACCCGAGTACCTGAGCGCCGCTTTCGATCCGCTGATCAAAAACAGCAGGACTGACAGAAACACGGGGAGGCTGAACCCTGGGGTAGAAGAGAGAGAGAGTGAGAGAGAGCGTTTGTTTTGCAGCACATCACACCAGTGCAGCTGCTCAATTATGTAAGCGCTCATCTGAGCAAGCAGGGAGTTTCGTCGCCAGCGACAGCCGACCGGCTAACAATGAGGGCACCTCGCAAAGGGTTAAAGATCCAATGTGGTAACTGTTGTTGCGGCAAAGTGCGATGTTCATCTCTGACGTGATCAAACGGGAGCTCACATTAGGGGTCGTAACCTTAAACATGCTGGCTGTCTTATTAAGGTGGGCTCAAAGAGCCCCAGGTGTCCCACCTCCTCCGTCACGCCACGCTGTCATTAAAAGTCGACTTTCTCGCAGCTACAAAGGGAAGACAGGTGGATGATTTGGAAAAGGGAGAGAGTAAAAAGCAGCGCTTGTTGCCTCCCACTCACACATGCGAGGCTCTGGGGCCCCGCCCGGACCTCGCCGGTGTTGCTTGGTGCCGTTAAACCGAGATGGCGAGAGAGGTTAAGTCGTGTCACGTTGCCCTCGGCCTGCACCTGGCGCACCTTGCCGCTAGCTAGCGCGTACGGAGTTATTCAAGCAGCAAATTTATGCAAAAATCAATCTAGTTTGCATTGTTTAAAAACAAATCCCCTCCAGTGACATGTACACGAAAATGCACGCCGAGCCAGAAACAAAATAACTCCGTCGTTATTTTGCCTTTTCCGCGGCTAACGTTGCGCTATAGCTAACCAGCTGGAGGTTGGTTAAGAGTCCAGACGACCAAATGTGTGTGTTTGTGTTTAAAAAAAAAAAAAAAAAATCCCCTCCAGATGCACGCCGAGCCAGAAACAAAACATCTCCGGCGTTATTAAGCCTTTTCCACGGCTAACGTAGCGCTATAGCTAACCAGCTAATTTGGTGGTTGGTTAAGAGGGTCCAGACGAGCAAATGTGTGTGTGTGTGCGTGTGAGTAACAGATGTGATTTTACACTCTCATTAGCATGTGAATGAGGCCCTGGGCCGCCGCTTTGGCTCAGTCAATCTAGAGAGGAAACAGAAGAATCCCCAACCCTCATGTGGCCCCTCACCTGGAACCTTGCTCCCCACCCCCCATTTGGTTCAGTCTGTCTGATATCTTTAGTTCATCCCAGCTCCCTGCTTGACTTCCTGTCCGCTATAACACACACACGCGTTTGGACGGTGCTACATTTTTTTCACGGTCATCCACAATGGTAGAATTTATTTTGCACCTCCAGAACGCAGGAACACGCTCAGGTTATATTTATGCAGAGATAAGCGGCGACCTTGCGGCATTAGTCAGGAATGCAACCTTGGTCAGATCAAACCCGGTTAACAGTTTTGGTGTCTGAGAGAAAAAAGGCAAAGGATGGTTGCTCATTTGAATGCTCTTCGATCCCTGCCAGAATCGGAGCCGTAAACTTGGCATGGTGCGTGCCTTGCTCAACCTCAAATGAGATTTTGATTCATGGCGTCTGTACGCACATTGGAAGCTTCCAGTTTGCATTTGCTGGATTTTGGCATCATCTAAAGATGAACTTGAAGCCACCATTAATTCTTCCAAAATGGAGGCGTGAGAAACTTCATTTGTGTGTTTTATGTGGTGTGCTACGGCCGCTGCGAGATGGGAATTTTCGTCCAGGTTTTGCTCATGGAAAGAAAAAAAAGTTGACTAATCTGTCCTGGCAGTGCAATATGTCAGCACAGCTTTATAATTAATTTTACAGGCAGCCTAATATATTTATAATATCAGATTGCTGCAACACTGCTTATAGATTAATTAATGCTTCTAATCAGTCTTGGAAAGAAAAAAAATATATCATTTCACAATGATTGCGTGTGTTTGTATTTGCATATGCTTACATGTTATTTATTTTTGTAGATTATTTTCTGCACAAAGCAGGCAGCGGGATTAGAGATTGATAAGAAAAGACAAACAAATGAAGACCTTTTTGACGGTTGAGCATTTTTGTCTTTGGAAAAGATTTTTTTTTTTTATGCAAGTTGGTGAGAGTTTGCCTTCCTCTCACTTTTTTCTCGGTGCGGACTTGTACAGATATTTGTTGCCATTGATTCCTGGAAGGACCTTCAAGACAGTTGACATGGACATTTTCTTTTTTTTTTTTTTTACATGTCTTTGGTCGGAAGTTCCTTGAGATTTTTTCCCTTTTGTCATTGCCTCCCTGCTTCCCTCCTGAGTAAATACACAAAGTGATACACACACATACTCAGATGTCCACTCCCACACGTGCACACACACACACACACGTACACACATACTGGCGCGCCGTAGCAATGGTTGCACAGATAAGCATGATTCATAAACACACGGTTAAAGCAGATGTGTTATCAGGGTGGCTCAAAGTGCTGCAAGGCTACACCACCTCTCCTGGGGAGACACACACACACACACACATACACACACAGGTTTTATACTCAAGATGATAAGAGGGCAGCGGCCATCAATTTGGCATCCCCTCAAGCAGCTCCGCGCCGGCGTCAGCAGATTCCGCCGCCCCACTAGCGTGTGTTTTTACTAGCGTTGTCTATTTGGAAAGCTGGCCGTCGTGTCGCCGTGTCGGTTCTTAGGTGTGTGTGTCTTTGAGGATACACGGAACGCCTCGTTCACATTGTCAATCAATGAATGGTGTGGGCTTCGAAACTTGCAAAGTGTTGTGCTGTAAACTTTTTGATGTCAGTGTTTGAAGTGTCTTTCGTGGCAGCATGTTTTATTAATAATGAGTAAAAGCGGCTTTTATTGTGGCGAGGGAAAAAAATGGACACTCGCTTCCTTTCAGCTCGTTGTTTTCTTACCGTGTGTACATTTGCTTAGTTACAGTAATTATGAGCCAATAAGGCGGCTAGGCGAAGGTACCGTCGACGGGGGCTGTTTTTTCCTTGGCCTCCCTGACGAACATCTGCTGAGAGATTTGCATATTAATTAACCCACATTAACTCTAATTATTCTGGGAAATTATCAAATAAATTAAATTTTCTAATTTGAACCCCCTCGTGTTGTTGCTCCATGCATGTAATAGTATAGTCAGGAGGTGAAGTGGAGCTTACCTGAGCAGGAAGGAAAAGGTTTGGCAGTCGCCCCCCCATCTAAGACCCCCCCCCCCTTTTTCCTCCTCCTCTCTGCAGGCCTCGGGGTCCTGAGGGCAGCCAGGGAACCTTTTGTGTCCCCTTTTTTTTATTCTTTTCCTTGTGTGACCAGCAGGACGAGGAGGTGGGGCTGGAAATGGGTTGGGGGACATTTGTTTGAGGTGGGAACATCCATGAACTGAGGGAGGAGGAAAGGGGTTCATGTGTGGTGTTGGGGGGGGCGAGGAGGGGGCGTCGGTGGGCGTGCAAGCTTGCCGAGGGGGTTGATTGTAGTTATGGAAGGCGGGTCACAGATGGTTGGTCGATGCAAAGGTGGTACCACTGAGCTGTTTAGCAAACCTTGGCCCTAATTTGGACCCCCACCCTCCACACACACACAACTGAAAGATAGATACACACCAGTTCCCTAAACACACCCCCTGCCTGTTGCTTGACACATTAATGTAACTTTAATGGAATTAGTCACCGGTGTCCTTTCTTTTGGACCAGGCTGAACACCCAGTAAGTTATTTTTTTTTTCGATTGAATAGTCCCAGACGAAAACAAACAATTCCTTTATCTCAAAGTTGCGTAAAGTTTCCAAATTGGATTGAGTGCACTTTTCAGCGTGGCAGCATCCCCCCCCCCCTCCATCTCTTTATGAAGACTGTCTTTCTCTCACGCACACACACACACACACACGCACGCACGCATAAGCCCACTCCCAGGTTGCATTTCCACTCGGCTGAGTTTTCACCATTCATCGCACGCCACGGCCCCACCTCCTCGTTCCTGCCTTCACTCTGGCTGTGTCCTTTCAGGGTCTTTGTTTGCCCACGACCTCCCTCTTTTCAACGACTCGGCCCCCTCGTGGCCCCCGTGCCCTCATTCCCAGACCAGATAACACCAAATAGCCAAACACTCACTTTTGTCGGCGACTTGACAATTCTTTCTTCTCTCAAGTGTAATGGGAGAAACTTTCCTGGCTTGTTTGTTTATCTGGCGTCTCCCCAGCCCCCCCCCCCCCCCCCCCTACCAGGTCGTAGTGTCTCGCCTTCAATTTTTTTTTGAAACTGTATTTTCTTTATCGAGAAGTAGCCGCGGCAGACAAAAGGTCATAGCGAAAAATCCACTTGTGCCAGCCGTAGCCACGAGGCAGCGACCTCGCCTCCACCTTGGTGCCCTCCCCCACACACCAAGGCTGCGTAACCCCCCCCCCCTCTCCTGTATCTCGCTCTCAGCTATCCAGGTGATCCGCTTGGCTCACATTCATGAGACAGCCAGCGAGCGCGAGCAGTTACGGTCCAATAGGGAGAATGTCCGGGCTCATTATCGGCGTAGGAGGCCAAGTGTGTCACCCGAAGCTAAGCCTCGACACTCGGCTAAAGAGTCAGCCGGGGTTAGCATTACAGCGTGGGTGTTAGTCATTCCACCTCGCGGCCATCACCTCTTACCGCCGCCCCGTGAGAAGGAAGAGCGCTCTGGCTCTCTCCCGAGCAGGAAAGGCGCTCTCCTCGCGGCGCTTAACGCTACCTTGGGATGCTTAAATGAATGTGATTATCATTGTTAGCGCTGCCGAGCGCAGGTGCGACACCTCTGAACTCGGCGCCTGGGAGGAAATCGCTCACCTGCTGGGGTAGCTTGCTGATCTTTGGCTTTAAAAAAAAAAAAAAGTTGCATCGCACACGTGATTCCGTACTTTTATCGGGTCAAATGTGCATATTAACTCATTCAGTGCCATTGACGGTTACAGACGTCAAAGATGTTAACTAGGTTGGAAGTGAATGAGTTTAAGCAGGGGTGTCAAACTCATTTTTGTCACGGAGTCATAGTTTTCCTCAGAGGGCCATGATGATTGTCAACATCTGTTCAAATATTTGAAAAAGACAAATAGTTCTAAAAATTGCAAGCAATATCTCTTTTGTTCTAAAGTGAAGATTTGTAATTTTAGTAATGACGCAAAGCCGATGCAAAATTTGTCTTCGTGGGCCACGTAAAATGATGTGGCGGGCCGTATCTGGCCCCCGGCCTTGGGTTTGACACCTATGAGTCAAAGAGTTGATGGCTGTGGATTTCAAAAACGTGGCAGCACAACTGTGTGATGAGTGGCGCTTCAAACCTTCGGTCCTTATTTGACGCCTTTTCTTGATACATTTTTATTAAAAAAATGAGAACAATGAAACAAACTGTCAGCATCAACGCCCTAATCAATAGCGCAGCAGCACTCCACTTACAAGAGAGCCGCTAATGGCGGTCTCGTGAAAGCCCTGTGTCAGAAACGGCAACAGTTAAGCCGAATTAGCGGCACGGCCGCGCAGGTAACGCTCGTCGCCGTTTTGACACCGAGGTACGAGCGTAAACATCATTGTCTTGGTCGCCACAAAAGGATGATAAAGCGGGTGACAAAATGACGGCCTGCGAAATGTTGCTAGGTTAGAATTACTTTGTTGCGCGGCACAATGGCGGCGGCTGAGCGACTCGTCAGCCGTGGCACCTTAACAAAGGCGTCTTTCTACACGTTAGCGGCGCATGTCGTGCCTTGACAAGCTCCCTCGACGCCAACAGACAGCTGACGCTCGGGGAAGATGGCACTGGCTGTAGTTTGGCAAGACAGTTGGCCGCCCCCGTGCAGCAGCCGACACAAAGTGGTGACGAAAATAAATGAAAGCGCCACTTTTCTTCTCCTCACTGAAAGTTTTGTTATATGGAAGGTGGGCGGCGCCCCACCTTCCACACGTGGGAGTGGAAGTCAGCGGCGCAACAAAGAGATGCTCCCTCGTTCCTTTTAGCGCCACACAATAGACCCCTTTCGCAACCTTTCTAACCTAGCCGCCCTTTCCATAATGTCATTCACAGGCTGTCACGGAAATTTGCATGCCTCGATTGGGGTCCGCGGCGGCAAGCCGATCGAGCCTTCCGGCTTGCTTTTGTTCTAAGCGGCGAGATGTCGGCTGGTGAATTCCGTTTGAAACAGTCAAATTCCTCAAATGGTGTTGTTTTTGAGTGCTATGCGGGAAAAGGCTCAGTATCAACCATGCCAAGGTAGATTTGGACCACCCAGGAGAACCCTGACCGGCCCAGTTTCACCCCCCGCCCGGCACCAATCCCCCGCAACTCGCCCCTCCCTCCCAGGTCACCACTGCCCTTTTTGTCATCACAAGCAGCATTACTGAGTCTGAACTTGCCTAAACCCTTGTGATCACACCTCTTGAAAGGGTTTTGTTTCCTCCACCGATTGGTATTCGAAGCAGGTCAGCGCAATCCCAGACGCCCGCACCCCCCCACACCCCCCGACCCCGCCTCAAAGCCCCGTTTTCATTTTAATTTGCACCTGTTGTGCAGTTGTTCCATATAGGCAAGTGTGGACCAGCCAGTCATACGTGCCTGGAGGGGGCTGCGGGAGGTTTAGCCTTTCATATGTAGAACGTGAACACAAGTGTCATGCACGGACTTCACCGTGGGAAGAGGCAGCCTCTCGTAGATTTATGAAAGCTCTCAAAATGTGAGAAATGTAACGCGACGTGCTGCCTCCTCGTGACTGAATCCAGGGACGGCCTAGCTTGTCCGATGGTGGCGACTGATCGGATGCCGTTTTTGGAGCGAGTTCATAATTGTCAAGTTTTTTTGTGTTGAAGACAACCCCTCAACATGGCCACTGAAATAATGCATATTAATGATGAATTAATAATAAATATAAAAATAATATTTTATTGATCGGGTCATATAAAAAAATAATTAAATTAATACGATAATTATAAAAAGAATTAATAATGCAATACTACAACGATCCATTCAAATGTATTGAAATGACCAATTAAAATTCCAGCATTTTTTTCGTTTACGTTGCAACACTAACAGAACAAAACTGACCTGGAGAAGAAAAAAAAAAATGAAGACACCTTGAACTGACCGCACGCTTTATCGTCAAGAGATAGTACTTAAAAAACTCAGACCCTTGAAGGCCATCACAATAGTCAAAACTTCCAAAGATTGTGCAACAAAAGGTCAGAGGTCATTTGTTTGATTTAACAGTTTTTTGGGGTTTTTTGTTGAAATATTCGTTCTTCAGTGCTCATTATTCAATTTTTTTACACCAGGGTCGTCCGTGTTTGTTTTTTCTTGAGCCTTGAGTCCTGTCTCAGTGCTTTTACTTTAGATAAAATGTGTATTCATGTTCACAAATGGCTTCCCCCGATGACTCATCGGGTCGAGCTTTGTCGCCGCAACTCGGTTGTGCCGCTCGTGCTATGTTAAGCATCTGAAATGCGTGAAAGGTGCAGCACGCCGGCACGTCAGGCATTTGAGTGCGACTCGAAATTAGCGGCTATTTTGGCCCACATCACACTGGCAGCTGTCTGCCCGTCGCTGTGGATCAAGTGCAGATTCCAGTCCTGTAATTGGGGCGGAACCCGTGACTCAGGCCAAATAGCGACGCGGGGCCTTTCGCGGTTTCCAAAAAGATGTCGAAATCCTCATTGGGAAAGAAACGTTCCCGCCCACTGATCCAAACGTCCTCTCTTTGGCAGCTCTCAACTACGAGAATGTGTTGGAGACCGGCTCGGAGACGGAAGAGGACGACAAGTTGCAGGTGTCCGAGGAAGACCCGCTGATCAACGGCACCGGTAGCCCGGCCAGCCTGGTCAACGCCGACGCCTCGCCGTGCGCCGAGAGCCACGGGCTGCCCACCAAAGAAGAGGAGGACGACGAAATGAGGGACAGCGGAGTGGAGCACATCTGGCCCGACAGCGACATGCTGAGTGCCTCGGCGGATGGTGCCGGTGAGTCTTGGCCGATGTCATCTCTCCGGTTAAGAAAAGGGGCGGGGTTACAGAAAGCAAGCGCCACTCCTAACTAAATACCTTCTGATTTAAATTAAAAACTTGACACCTGGTGTAGAATTTGGTTGTCTGTAAGCCGCCAGATGTGCGGCCTTCAAGGTGAGCCGTTCTTTGACTGAACTCGCTTAATCCGACCGTCAGATTCTGTATGTGCTCATGCTGCCGCTTGTGGGATCGTCTTATACGTTAAGCCCCTCCCATCTGGTGTAGCCTTAAACAAATGGAGCCAAGTGTGGAGCAAACAAGGCTGGAGCCAGGTCTGATGGCGAGGCCTCCGTGGCGCTCCCCACCATAAATTGTAATATGGACGCCATTCAAAATTTCACTCGCCATTTTGCGGTGCTTTTATAATCTAGGTCACATGAGACAACTTTTGAGGCGCATCATGTGACAAAAATAAGCTCGAGACCCCCGATCTGCTGCTCCCAGGTGATCCCCCCCATCCCCCACCCCAACCCCCAAACTTGACTTATGCTCTTTTGTCAAACGGCGCTGATTGCCGGGGCGCCAGTCACGGATGCTTGAAAGATAAATACTTTTAATTAGGGGGCAGGGTAGACCCATTAAAGGAAGCCAGACTGCTGGAAAAAAAAAGTCATTAGCAATCTTAAATGAAATTTTTATTTTTATGATAGCCATTTACATGTATAATAAGAGTCAATGATTCTTGGAAGCGAGTGACAGGAACAGAGTGCGGCGAGAAGTCATGTAAGACAGCGCCTTTCTAAATGAGCTCGGCTTTGCTATTCATTTCTGCTAATGAACTAGCCATGCACGGCGCCCGAGAAGTCGGCAACGTTCGGGCGGGCTTAAATTTTAATACCGGAGGTGGCGCATTTATTAGTCGAGGCAAAAAAAAAAAAAGCCGAAATAACAGTTCGTATCCTTCAGGGGATACGAGGAAGAAGACAGTCGGGTAAATAAATCAAGATAAAGGATAAACAAGCTGTCGTTGCATACGGTAATTGTTTATTTGATAAAGACCCGCGGTGCCGTAATGTCTGTAAATCAGCCATGTTGCAATTCTCACATAATCTGCTTGTGCTGTGATAAAGTGTCTGACATATTTGGGAGAGCGAGTCAAGTTCATTAGAGTCTCTTTCCCAATCTTGTGGCTGCTGTGTTTCCCAGCCTACTCTTACTTTGCCGGTGCCTGAGTGTCTGCGCAGATACCTCAACACATAACTGAGTCCTGAGATAAGCTAGCAGCCCCACACACACACACACACACACACATATCGCTGTCCTGCTGATTTGGAGCCCTATCAGGAGCTTCTCACCGGGCCTCCGGAAGGCCGAATCAGGCCTCGTTGGCCTCGTAAGAATCTGGCTTGAAAAATTTGAATGTACTTTAACGGCGACGACGTCGTGCCAGCAGACAGGAAGCTCCTGTGATTCCAGAAGACAATCAAAGCCTTCTATCTGGCCTTGTCCTTGACATTCCTCCATCCCACAATGTGGCTGGATGCAGTCTTCTGGAAAGCATGACATCATTGTCACTGACAGGCATTTGCGCATAAATCACCTGATGCTCCAGCGAGCAACGTAACACGGCGCCATATTTTTATTGCCACCGGACATGTCATTGCGAACGTTTTGAGGATTGTTGAATAGATGTTTTTGCCCCCCCACCCCCCTCCCCATCTTGGCACTGTCCAAATTTCAAACTGTTACGCTGCTCCATCGTGAAAAAATGGACACAAAAGTCTGCACACCCGCTCTCAGAATATTTTTTGGGGTTGAATACGGTTCAGAGGCAAAATGGAGAGCGGCCATTAAAAATGGAATGTTTTCATAGCAAACAGCAAATATCAAACTGAAAAGATGCATGCAAAAGTCTGCACACCCCCTCTCAGAATATTTGTTTTTGGTTGAACGTCCATTAAAAAAGGAATGTTTTCATAGCAAACAGCAAAAATCAAACTGTTACGCTGCTCCATCATGGAAAGATGCATGCAAAAGTCTGCACACCCCGTCTCTGAATATCTTTTTGAGTTGAATACGGCTCAGAGGCAAAATGGAGAACATCCATTAAAAAAGGAATGTTTTCATAGCAAACAGCAGCGTGACGACGTGAGCCGGAGTCTCGCTCTTCCACGAGGTGTGGGCCCTTGTGCGATCCAACGCTGACGCAACACACGCACGGCTACCCCGTGACCCACAGCCGCACATTTTTTGCGGCATTTCTGGTGACGGCTTTCACGCCGTGTAAAGAGCGTCGGCTGCCGTGTCAGGACGTAAACGCCTCCCGTTGGCTTGCTTCCTCGCTCACCGCGGTGACACATCGCCCGGTGCCAGAGGTGGAGCCGCGTCTCGCTCGCTCGCCCTCCTCACGCCGCAGATAACACATGTTTTCCAAGGTAAACACTAACAGGGCAGAGAGGAGGAGCAGTAAATCCCACTGGTCATCCCCTTGCGTCAGGGCAAAAGAATGCAGCCAAATTTGATTAGCCAAAGCAAACACGGCCCGTGAGGACACGCACATGTGCTGAAATCCGAGCCGTGTGGGTATATTTCAATCTGTTGCTCTTGATTTATGCCACTAAAAAGACGGTTATTCTCAAGCTGCGGTTCTGATGCCGCTTGGCAGACATGTGATTTCAAAAAAAAAAAAAAATGTCTCCAGAAGCCAGCAAGTGGGGGCGTTCACAGCATACACCGCCATCAAGTCCATTGTCGGCTAAAAATACAAAAAAAGCCACTTTGCTTCTGGCTTTTGTGCTGGCTCCGCCTCTTCCTACGGCGTGAAGAGTGACATCAGACGGTGGCGCCTCGTGACAAAGTGAAGCACAAAACACGGCCTTCTTGGAAGAAACTTCATTTCCAATGAAGACGCACAGAGTGCAATCGGGTTGTGGGTTGGCCGTCTTTGACAGCAAAGGCGGTAACGCAACTTTTCATTTGCGGTGGCGAGTTGTGTTATTTTTAGTGCACCGCCGCTGCGTGTAACAGCTTTGGAGGAAAACATGTCACAAAGGAGACAAAATGCAGAGCGCGGCGGCTTCACAGTCAGGGCGTAATGAGCTCAAGCCACATGTTGGCTCAAGCTCAACAATTGCTCAGGTGGATATCACGTTTAGTCGCAGCTTGTTGTCATGTGAAAGGTAAATACGTGGCCGTCTGGCTGGCCTGATAGGATTCATTGAGCGGGATGAGCAAAGCACCGCACCTTCAACATCTCATCTTGCACTCACTCCGCCCTCTTTGTCCACTCCCCCCCCCCCTTCTGTGCAGATGAAATCAAAGATTTCGACACTTTGGGACCCGATACCACTTTGCAAATAGCTGGAAACGGTACAGGTGAGTTACTCGGTTTATTGCCCCTTGTTTACAACTTTTGAAACACTTTGTGTTGATAAACAACAACAAATAAAATGCTCACCTGTTCATAATGTGATGCTCACACACAATGTCCTTGAGGCTATTTGGTAAAATACTTTTTATTTTTATTATTATTATTTTATTTTATTGTTATTTTATTATTTTATTATTATCATTATTTATTTTTTAAATAATGACATACTCTTGTCATTGTGAGGAATGCAATTTCCTTCCGGGCCAGGTTCAAATATATCACATTTATCATTTTCACAAGTAGCGACCCGGTTTAATCAGCATGAGCACAATTCCAGCAATTAGCTCGGAAGGACATGTCTAACGAATAGCGTAAATGATGCAGTCGAGGCCGCGAAAAAGGGATCCATTGGCACCGATGACATTTGCTTTTTTTCCCCCACCAAATCACCAAATATTTGCTACCTTGACCTTTTACAAATTGGCCGGTCAAGTTATGGCTTTAAAGCTCACCTTGACTCGCCATCCAAAAGGCTCGTTAGCCATAATCGATCTTCATTTAGTTGTCACTCAGATGAGGACTAATGAAGGTTAGCAATTTCATGGTCATCTTGGCACCACCAGCCGCGGCTGGGATGAATTTTGGTTTGGCTGCAACCAAAAAAAAAAAAAATCTCTCCACCGGTCTTAAACGTGACTTCCGTGCTCTGCTACGGAAGAATTCAAGAGTGCGGCGTACGTCCTGGCAAGTTTTTCTGCCTCTACTGATTGTACGATTTGAAGTTGGATTTGGTTCCGATTCTTATTTTAGCAGTGCGGAATGACACGCAGAACCCATAATTTAGTCGTATCTGCCCGACGTTTTGCGCTATTCTTTTTGTGTCGCCTCACACTTGAAGCAAGAGACTCCTAAAAGGAATCTTATGTCTTGTCGTTTGTTCTCCCTTCTCGCCTTTAGTCAAGAGCGTCAATTGCACTTCAGAGTTCGAGGACTTTTTTGCCAAGAGGAAGCTGGGCGACAGTGACAGCCACGTAGTGAGCATCGCCGAGTATCTCCAGCGAGGCGATACCGCCATCATCTACCCAGAAGCCCCGGAGGAGCTCTCCCGACTTGGGACGCCGGAGGCAGCAGGCCCGGAGGAAAACGGTACGGCACTTTTTCACCTCTTGTTTTATTCTGCCGCCTCAACTTGTTTGTGGCCGTCGCATCAGTTTGGTAGGATAAAATAAAAAAAATTCATTTTCAGTGTTGGAAACCTTCAGATTCCAATTTAAATGCACAACTGTATTTTTAAATGTGTATATAACATATATATTTAAATAAATATAAATAAATATAAATAAATAAATAAATAAATGTAAATAAATAAATGTAAATAAATATAAATAAATATAGATGGATATTCATGCACACACATACATACATATATACACACATATATATATATATATATATATATATATATATATATATATATATAATAGAATATATGTATATAATCATATACATATACACATGTATCCACATACACATATACGTATACACACATATCTACGTATGCACTTGTATACACATACATATATACACATATATACACGTATACACATATACAGATATATATATATACACACATGTACACATTTGTACACACATATACACTTACACAAATGTATATATACATTTACACACATGTATGCATCGACACATTTTTACAAATACTTCATATATAGTGCCTATACAGGACACAAATAGCCAATACTGAGGCCAAAGTGTTACTATCAAAAAGATAGGACAATGCCTGGGCAATTGGCCTCCTGACTCGTGCGCTGGGGAGAATAAAAAAAAAAGTTCCGAATGAGAGATGAGAAGCTGCAGCAGCTCTCTCGCCCGACGCGAGCAGACAGCTGTTGGTCCCACAGATTTGCCGGATGCCACAGTGTTTACCTCCAGTCTCAAGCAACAGCTGGGCAGAAACCAGATAGTTCACCTCTGAAGGTCCCAGCAGGCGGACTGGGATTGGGGATTGAGCGAGTGGGGTCAAGCTGCAGACATGGCAAGCATAGGAGTGGGAAAGATTTGAAGACATGACAGCAGTGAGGAACTTGCTATCCTGCTGTGTGCGAGTGTGTGTGTGCAGACGTATGTGTGTGTAGTCTTCAATACCTAAACAGAAAATAACTGAAAATTCATAGGTCAAAAACAAACCTTTTATGACATCTCCTGTAATTAAATGAAATGAATTCAATGATATTGCTAAAATACATAAAATGTAATCTTTGGTCCAGTAAGAAAATAATTGTTCCCTTCCAAGTCCTTGGTTGTGCGGCAGATTGCATAGATAGCTCCCATAGCATTCTGGGCAAGACGCCCATTAGCTGCCATTGATTGGCTGACCTTTTGGCCCGCTTTCCCCTCCTACCCATGCAGACCTGCCACCTGGAACGCCAGATGCCTTCGCCCAACTGTTGACCTGCCCCTACTGCGACCGAGGCTACAAGCGCTTGACATCACTGAAGGAGCACATCAAGTACCGCCATGAGAAGAATGAGGAGAACTTCGCCTGCCCGCTGTGCAGCTACACGTTTGCCTACCGCACTCAGCTCGAGCGACATATGGCCACGCACAAGCCTGCGAGGGATCAGGTTAGCTATTTCGCACACACGCACAACCTCCATCTTATCTGTAATGTGCTCTGATCCTCCGAGAAGAGAGATCATTTTTTTTTCTGATTGGCAATCATTATTAATTTTTCATGGCATTTTGAAGATGCGACTCCTTTAATGGTAATAACTTTAATTGAGGCCCTAAATGGTTTTTTGATGGCCTTCCTTGATATGATTTTGCAGCTTCGTGTTCACGATCCAGTGATTGTGTTAATTTCCAATTTGGAAATTTTTATCAGCTCCTTAACTTTGCTCCTGGTCTTTAATGTTGTTCTGGTGACGCACACACACACACACTGCATAATCAGCAGCAACATCTACACAACATACTTCAGAGATTTGTAATATAAGTGCGTCTCGTGACAGTTGACGTGAGTCGTCCCGTGAGGATGAAACACTTCCATTAGTCATGGATGTTAAATTAGAGCAATGAAGTTGCAATTTAGCTCAATTGGAGACATGATTTTAACATTTTAAATAAAATGATAAATTGGGCACAAAAAAATTTAGGATTTAAAGAGCTCAAAGCCAATATGGTACGATTTAGGTCCACAATATGGAATAAGATTGTGTATACGAGAATTAAGAGAAATCGTTTCTGAACATGTTGGATGGGATTAGACTTTTTTTTTTTATCCAAGCCAAAACTCAAAGCTATAAATAAACAAAACAAATTCTGAATCAAATAAAAATAGACAGAGAATTTAGGTTAAAAAAAAACGCTACTGTCAGAAATGACCTTATTTTCTATGCAAATTTAATCGGAACATCCTGGAAATAAAAAATAAATAAATAAATAAATAAAATTACAAATTAAAAAATTAAAACACAAATAAATAAATAAATACATAAATAAATAAATACATACATATCTAGGCTTTCATATCAAACATCCCTTCAAGTGTATTCACACCAATGGAAATTTGATGGAGGCATAGTGAAGATAAAAAAGTGGTGTAAAAAAAAAAAAAATCCATGTCACGCGCATAGTTGACTTGTCTCCTGAGGTCGCATGACAGCCTCAGGCTGAATTTGATGTCATCACCTGATCTACCAGCTGGATGTAAACGTGAGCAGATGGGCCGGCCCAATGCCTAGCCGTCCCAATCCCCACATTACCATGCCGGTGCCGCCGCCGCTTTTGCTCTCAATGGCCGGCCAATCGTGTTCAAGCACCGCAGCTCCTTCTGCTCCACCACTTGTGTTCACTTATAAAATCAACTACGCTGTCAGCTTCTCCGTCGCTTTGTCATTCCCGTCCCGGCCGTCCCCGCGTAGGCGAACCTGACAACGAGGTGCATTAGCATAAGGAATAATGTACCCATCAGTAAACATGTGCTCTCGTATGTTTACAAGTCTTAATGCTCCTCCTCCTTTTAAGCAATTAGCCGGAATATGACTAATTAGATCTTATACATATGCAAGCGTTCTGCCGGTGCCCCGCCCACAAGTGACGGCGCCAGTGCACGAAGGCGAGATAGTGCATGAAGGCGAGATGGAGCATTTTGCTGGTGCCATTCACAATTAAGGGCCCAGAGTGTCTTATTAGCAGTGAGACTAAACTTTAACGGGCAGAGGTCCTCAGGGGGGAGGAGGGGGAGGAGGGGTAGGAGGCACCGAAGCAGCTGTTGCCGTTTGTTTATGCAACTCAGCAACATACGAGTGGCGCGGTTCTCTCCGGCGCTTGGCGGGTCCCCCCCCATCCCACCTCCCCCCACCCTCGACTCTCCCTGCTTGATCTGTGAAGGTTGGAGCTTTTCTTCATAGTGTCCTGTGCACTACCATCTGTCTCTCCAGGAATTCGTACACCCCAGCATTTGTCGGTAGGGGAGGGGGCGCATCGAATTTTTTCAGATCTGGGCTCGGAAAACAATGTCCTCTCCAATTTTGGGGTGACCGTTTTCAGCAGGTTCGAGCTAGATGCCGTTCCAAGTGCTAATGAGCTGCTACAAAAAAATTCCAAAATGATGCGACTGCAGGTATGCAGGGCGACACAGGACTTATTACGGGGGAGATGAATGAAAAGTAGATCATATCAGTGCCTCTAATGAAGGCAAATGCGCTAAATATAGATTATTTTCTGGGGCTGCCAAATTCTAAAGACAGTCGAGCAGGCAGGAAATGAAAAGGTGTGGGATCCTCTCTGTTATCGCCACCGCTTGTGACCGTTCAGCGAGTGAAACGTGCTGACCGCTTGTGGTGACGTTGCAGAATTTTAACGGCAAGTGTCTCTCCCGCAGCACCAACTGCTGAACCAAGCGGCCGGCAACCGCAAGTTCAAGTGCACCGAGTGCGGTAAGGCCTTCAAGTACAAGCACCATCTGAAGGAACATCTCCGCATCCACAGTGGTGAGTGGCAGTCTAAGAAGCCGCTTGCAGACGTGTCCCCCCCCAGACGGCTTATTGTATCTGCTTTTCCGTTCCAGGTGAGAAACCATACGAATGCCCCAACTGTAAGAAGCGCTTCTCGCACTCTGGGTCCTACAGTTCGCATATCAGCAGCAAGAAGTGCATCGGCCTGATCGCCGTCAACGGTCGGATGCGCGGCGGCGCCATGAAAACGGGCTCCTCGCCCACCTCGGCGTCCTCCTCCCCCACCAACACTGCCATCACCCAACTGCGGCAAAAGCTGGAGAACGGCAAGCCGGTGGGCCTGGCCGACCACAACAACCACCTGAGCATCAAGACCGAACCGCTCGACTTCAACGACTATAAACTGATGATGGCCACGCACGGATTCGGCGCTCCCGGGCCTTTCATGAACGGGGGAGTCGGAGGCAACAGTCCGCTGGGCGTCCACCACAACTCGACGGCCCAGAGCCCTCTGCAGCACCTGGGTATGCACGGGCTGGAGTCGCAGCTTCTGGGCTACCCGGGCCCTCTGATGAACAACCTGAGCGAGGTGCAAAAGGTCCTCCAGATCGTAGACAACACGGTGTGCAGGCAGAAAATGGACTGCAAACCGGAAGAGCTATCCAAGCTCACAGCCTACATGAAGGAACTGGGCTCACAGGTGGAGGAGCAAAAACAGGGCCTGAACTCAGCAGGGGGGCAGGTTAGTCTTCCGCTCGTCAATCACAACGGCGCCACCAAAAGCATCATAGACTACACGCTTGAGAAGGTCAACGAAGCCAAAGCCTGTCTCCAGAGCTTGACCGCAGACTCAAAGAGACAGATTAGCAATATCAAACACGAGAAAGCCAACCACATGCTGGAAGGTGGCATGGAGGAAAAGGCATCAGAGAACATGTTTACGCCGTACGTGTGTCAGTATTGTAAAGAAACCTTCCCGGGTCCCATCCCTCTCCACCAACACGAGCGCTACCTGTGCAAAATGAACGAGGAGATCAAAGCCGTGCTCCAACCCAGTGAGAACCTGATGCCCAACAAGCATATCTTCATGGAGAAGAACGCTCATCTGACATCTTCCATTTTGACCGAAAAGGGAATGGCGGGTTCCCTTCACCCCTACAGGGACCACATGTCTGTGCTCAAGGCGTATTTCGCCATGAACATGGAGCCCAACTCCGAAGAGCTGCTCAAGATTTCCATTGCCGTCGGCCTTCCTCAGGAATTCGTTAAGCAGTGGTTTGATCAGCGGAAGATGTTTCCATACGGTAGCAGCAGAACGCCGCCGCCGCTCGAGCACAAGAACAACGCGGAAATGCTTGTGGGTAGCAACAACCGCCACAGTCCCCTCAAAGACCCTCTGGCGGCGCGGTCGCCCATGTCTCTAATCAAACCGGGCAACCGCATCACATCTCCAGCCATCGCCGAGCTCCACAACAACTGTGACAACTCCCTCAGACATTTGAAAAACCACCAATTTGGCGACGCCAAAGCCACGGGTGACAAGTTGGACCATTCCCGCAGCAACACTCCGTCACCTCTCAACCTGTCGTCCACCTCCTCCAAACATTCGCACAGCAGTTCGTACACCCCCAACAGCCTGGTGTCGGAGGACCTGCAAGCCGAGCCGCTGGACCTTTCTCTCCCGCGACTCATCAAGGAACCTAAGCACGCGTTGACGGTGAAGAGCCGACCCAAAGTCAACAGCGTCTCCGTCGAGCTTAGCGGCGTCCCTTCGCCGCGCGAGCACTTTGAGGAGCCTCTGAACCTAGCCTATCTCAAGAAGGAATTCTGCGCCTCTGCCAACAACGGCAACCTGGAGAAAAGCACTAGCCCCATCTTTGGCATTAACCCCTTTGCCGCCAAACCCATGTACACGTCACTTCCACCTCAGACGGCTTTTCCGCCGGCCACGTTCATGCCGCCGATGCAGGCCAGCATCCCGGGACTCCGGCCCTACCCGGGTATGGAGCAAATGGGTTTCCTACCGCACATGGCCTACACATACGCAGCCGGTGCCGCTACCTTTGCTGAGATGCAACAGCGGAGAAAGTACCAGCGGAAACATGGTTTCCAGGTAAATAAACCACCTGTGCTTCGGTGACAGCTCCAGGCGGAACCAAATGAACGTTTATCTCTGCTAATTACAGCCAAAAAAAAAATGTGTTCCATCACTAGACTCGGTGTTGAGTCATCATCTTCCTGGTACCAAATTGCAAAAGCCCCACAATGTTTGCAGAAATAACAAATCCCGCCTTGAAGAGCACCCCGACACCAATCCGCCACACCTCAGTCGCATTTTAAAGCGAGATTAGCTTGCGAGTGCACTTTAATAATGCACCCGTGTTCATTACCGCTGCATGCTGAGGGCTGTTTGACATAGAGGGAAACCATTTTGATGAGAAAAAAAAGTATTAATAATGTTTCTCATTCTAAGTTATTAAATTAGATTTTAAAAATACAGCTACAGGCGTTTAGTTGGAATTGATTGCCGAGTGATAGCGCCGTCCCGTCTTCAAACATTCTCGCATTGTCAAGTTCATTAAAGGAACACGTCACACCTTGTGATTGTGATCGCCGCCGCAGAATGTTCCTCTCACCGCGGCGTATTGTTCTCCATCAATTCACACGCCACACTTGTCTTCATCGTATAAAGAGAGATTTTACTCTTACTGACTGGACTGAAAGGAGAAACAATAGACCACCTCGCAAATCTCCGTTCAGGCCAGATAAAAGACTTTCATTGCATTTCTAGACAAAGATTTCGATGCTAACGTTTGGATAGCGTTGAATTTGCATTTTTAGCATAGCACTCCTAACGAGATGTAAATGTCACTTACATTTATATCGAATGACACCAAAAAGAAAATTCAGTCCCCAAGGTTGGAGAGTCCTAATTTGGATCAGTCCTATATTGACACCAAAATCGACAAGTGCCAGAATTTTGTGATTCGTGTATCAGCCATCTAAGTTCTCGGGTAGCATTGGATTAGCATTTTTAGCATAGCACACAGATGTAAATGTCACTAACATTTAAATGAAATGACACCAAAAAAACTGCAGTCCCCAAGGTTGGAGAGTCCTAATTTGTCACCTATATTGACACCAGAATCGACAAGTGCCAGAATTTTGTGATCCGTGTATTAGCCATCAAAGTTCTCGTTAGCTCCATCCTTGCTTAGCTGATTTGGGGCACGGTGCGGGCTAAATTCTGACCTGGCCTGTTATTAGTCCTTCACTGGGCACATCATTCAGAGTGGGAAAGTACATTTTAAACTTTTTGTAACAAGTGTTTGCGTTGGGGGCGGGGCCTAATCGTTTAACATGAAACACATCACCCGTGAAAAGCGAGGGAACGAGTAAATTTATAAGATTAGGAATTGTTGTGTTATCTGAATTCCAACCCCAATTGATTTTTTTTTTTTTATGTGTGTCCTCTCGTCTTCTCTGTTGTTCTTTGTCCTTGCTAAGGGCGAGCTGCTTGACGCTACCGCCGATTACATGTCAGGGCTGGACGACATGACAGACCCCGACTCCTGTCTGTCGCGGAAGAAGATTAAGAAGACTGAAAGTGGTATGTACGCGTGTGACTTGTGCGACAAAACATTCCAGAAGAGCAGTTCCCTTCTCAGACACAAATATGAACACACAGGTATATACTGTTCTAGACCCTTATTTCCAACCCCATTATATTTCCTTTTGTCAATGTTTGTATTGAAAATCCTCAGTGAATCTTTTAACTTGTCCCCTCCTCTTCCTCCTTCCTCTGTTGCACATCTTGTAACTTGCTTCTTCATCAACAGGGCGGACATACTTTTCGCTATTTGTTAGCCCGTCGAGTAAAAGCGGCTCCGTTATTGGCGAGAGATCGCATCGACGCCTTCAGAGCGCCGCAAACGAGTCTTTCTTATTAGCGTTAGCGTAGCCAGTTCCTCTTTCATGGGGTTGCATCATTCATTTCAGAGTCGGTATCTCTCGTCTAGTGTTTGCCGCTTTTGTGCGTCTTATCTATTCGGACATGAAAGCGGGGTGGGCCGGGGCAGCGCCGCTTTCTCGCTCACGTCGCCGTGTTGTTCTGGTCCCCCCCGCACTGAAAGGAAGTGGTCGGACTGGAGATTAAAAAGCCCTTTCGCCTCGTCTCGTTTGCGAAAAGTTTCAAAGAAATGAAATGGCGGCTTCCTGTGGCAAGCATGCTATCAACGTGAACTTCAATCCTATTTCCAGATAAGCCCCTCCCCCCTCCCGAGTAGATCCCACCGATTTCTCGACTCCTCAGCCGGCGTGTTGGCGACGCGTAGACGAGTTTCTTTGTTTAGACCGCAGGAGGGAACTTTCCTAATATCAGGCGGCGAATGCTAGCGCATTTTCCGCTCCCAATTTGAATAACTCTGGATTTGATGTCCCCGTTATGTCATTTTGCTCCACGCCATCCAATCCATCCAACTCTTTGCTTTTCCTCTGCTTTTGTGTGATTTGTTGTGGCGTCCCGCCCGTCGTCACGGCGCTCACGGCGTCCGCTCTTTTGTTTTGTGTGTCCGCAGGAAAGCGACCGCACCAATGCCAGATCTGCAAAAAGGCCTTCAAACACAAGCACCATCTGATCGAGCACTCGCGCTTGCACTCGGGCGAGAAGCCCTACCAGTGCGACAAATGCGGGAAACGATTCTCGCACTCGGGCTCGTACTCGCAGCACATGAACCATCGTTACTCGTACTGCAAGCGCGAGGCGGAGGAACGCGAGGCGGCCGAGAGGGAGGCCCGCGAGAAGGGCCACCTGGAGCCCACCGAGCTGCTGATGAGCCGGGCCTACTTGCAAGGAATGGCTCCTCAGGGTTACCCCGAGCTGGCGGCGGTGGCGGCAGAGCGCGAGGCCATCTTGCGGCATGACGGCGTGAACGGAGGGATCGTAGAGGGACGCAAGGAAGTGGACCAAGAATACGGCAAGATGGGACGCAGGGAGGACGAGTTTGAGTTTGAGGAGGAGGAGGAAAGCAAGAGCATGGACACGGACCCGGACACGTTGAGGGACGAAGAGGAGAACGGAGAGCACTCGATGGACGACAGTTCGCTGGATGGCAAAATGGAAACCAAATCGGATCGCGAGGACGCCATGGAGGACGCCATGTAGTCGCCGGGGGGGAAAAACGCTTTTCTCCCGCTTCGGTATTCTTACCTGTTGGGTTTAAGACGGGGATGTTTTAAACCCTTACGTGCACGTGCCTGAAGCTTCCGGGAAGCTTCGACCGCTAAATCAATGAGGCGGCGGCAGTGGCGGCGGCGGTGGAAGGGAAGGGGAGGGGTTTGTGACTGAAGCTGCATTATGCAAACCCGACAAAGAATAAATACATTTGGAAAAAAATGTACAGACACAAGAGTGTGGTGCTAACCTCCCCTTGCCCGTCCGTGTTCCATAGTATTTATAGCACAAAACAGTGACTTGTACAAATTGCACTCCGCTTCTGTAATCACCAAGAAGAAGAAGAAAAAAACAGAAAAAAGAAAGCGTTGCCTATGTATATATTTATACGGGGTCGGAACAAGAGCAGCGGGGTCTGCGTACCCCCCCTTCAGCCCTTCGGTGTTTGTCGTCACCCACCTTTGGTTCCGCCACCTGCAGCCGCACTGTGTCAGGCCTCCAATCATGAAGACTGTGAAGGAAACGGGGCAAAGAGGAGGAGGAGGAGGAGGCGGATGAGCTGGCGGTGCCTCCGTCTTAAGGGAAAAAAAAAAAAAAACGGGGAGGGGAGGGGTCAAATGAAGGATGAAGCCTTTGAGGTGTTTTATGAAAAAGAAGAAGCCTTATATGCAAACCTTTTAACCTGTGTGTTTTCTGCAAGTGCCACCCTCGTATTGTGTCAAAGGAAGGTTACTTTTTTTTTTTTTACCCACCAGCTTCAGTATTATGGGATGGTTTACCATTGTTCTCTGCGGCACCCGTGTCAGTATTAAGACTCTAGGCAGCAGTTACTTAGTTTACATTATGTTGTGCAATGTTTCTTTGTCAGTATTACACCAAACCTTTTTTTTTTTTCTTTTTTTGGAAAACGAACAAATTGCATTCATTTTATTTGTAGGTCGGAAGAAAAAAAAACTTATTTATGTGGCCCATTTTATATTTCCTAATTTTATTTATTTCATACTGTTGTGTACAGTACTATAGGTCTTCAATATATAGATATATTTTAGTAAAAAGGAACATGGTGTTGATCATAGGGCAAAATTTACGTAAAGAGAGCATTTATTGTGTTTTGAAACATTGTGAAATGCGAAGTTTAATCTTATTTTATTTTATTTCCTCTATTTTCCACATAATGGAAAATTCCAAATTTGGGAACTTTTATACAATTGTGAAAACACTGTATTTTCGACTGAAAAAAAAATTCCACTTTCTTCATCTTTGTTTCTTTTTTTTAAGCTAAAAAATGAAGAGGGACTGTTAAATACTATGTATGATATCATGACTGAAGAAGAATCTTTCCTGAAATGTCTTTGTAAAAGTATTATTGAATTCTTGATTTGTAATTTCTCTTGAAAATGACCCTGCTCGAATAAAAGTAGCCAAATTACAAAATACAAAACGTTCGCCGTGTGGTCTTTGTTTAGAGGCGACAAATTACCGTGTGCTGCTTCTCATGCTCATGATTTTTTTTTATTCATTGCTATTATTGATTACTGTAATGCGATTCATTTAGAAAACTATGCAAACATTTTAAAATAAATGTATTAAAATAAAATAAATTTACTCTCATTTACACAAATGTGGACTTTTGAAATATATAAATAAATACATAACATAAATAATATATTCCTCATTTCAAAAAGAAATGATTCCCCCCACATACACACAAAACTTTTTTTCCCATGTTAAACACCAATTAATTTGAGCTGGAGGAATTCCTAGTTGTGTTTCCGTCCTCCCGCGTTTGTACTTGGCGCTGACAGGTGGACTCCATCCCGCCCTTCCGTGCGCTTTATGCAGATGAACGGCAACTTCAAAAGGCCCAGATGAAAGCGGCAAAGGTTGAGCCATGCCAAACATCACAACCAGCTTTGCCTTTTCCCCCATCGATCGCGTCGCCACCGGATCATTCGCAGACTATCTCGTGGATGAAAGCGGGGCAGCGAGCGGGGCTAAATGTTGATTAGCTGTCGAATTTGATATGTGACGTGGCGGAAAGTGTTGAACGAGTGGGCCGGTTGGTTCAGCCCAGCCGGGGGGGGGGGGATGCTGTCAAGGCCACATCAACAAAATAAGTGAGCGTCCGCTACATCTTTCTGACCTGCACAGATGCTTGCTGGCTCAACTGAAAAGAAGGTCAAAGGTCAGGATGGGTGTGATGCAATTGCGGGAGCCGCGCTAACGAAGCACTACGCGACCGAGCCAAAGACGAAAAAAGAGACGAAGCGAGCCATCGCATCGCTCGTGTCATTCCGCAAACAGTGGCTGAAAGCGATCCAGTTCCATGCGCTGATCAATATCGTCTGGCACTGTTAGTAGAGGTCCACTTCTAATTGCAATCGAGCTCGATGTACGTACGTGAACAGCATTGATTTTTGGTGCACTTCATTTACGAACTGATTTCAACACGAAAACAATTATTTCTGCTCTTCACTTGCGACCCAAGACATTATGATGTCTATCGCTACTAAGCGTAAAAAAAGAAATAAATCATATACTTGTAAAATAATAAATAAATAATAAAATAATACAAATAATAGATAGATAGATAGATAGATAGATAGATAGATAGATAGATAGATAGATAGATAGATAGATAGATAGATAGATAGATAGATAGATAGATAGATAGATAGATAAATAATCGCTACATTAGCATCTCTGTGTTGTTAAGCTTGACCCTGTGTCACTCCCATCCGGGACTGCAAAATGGAACCCCCTGACTCCACCCCCTTCACACAAAAAAATCACGTCCACCACCCCCTCCCCCACCCCAACACATTCGATTGCTGAAGAGCAAGACGACGGGGCGACAGTGATTAGAGCAAGACGGTGTTTTCGATGTAAAGGAGTCAATGGAGGCGGCGGGATCGAGCGAGCGTGTGCGCAGGCAGCGCTATGGCCTCGGGCTAAATGTACACTTCGCTTTGGTGTCGGCGAAGCCCCGCAGTGAATCATCGCAGCTCAGCTGTCCAACACAAACCGCCAATCTGGGCCGGGCATATGGCTGCGTGGCGCTCAATGACAGCGATACACTCGTGTTGTCAAAATGCTCTCAAAACACATCGCTGGGCCTGCAAACTGGATTGAACTCAAGCAAAACAAAATTGGTATTTTCAACATGGAAGCAAAGAATCGCTGCCGTAGAGTCGATGAGCTTCAGCGAACCTCGGAAGAGCGCTTGGCTAAAGTATTGCCTGGGGCCGTGTATGACCCGCTTTGTTCTTTAATCTGGCCCAACCAGTATTTTGATTATCAAGAGTCCTGTCATATTTTGAGATTTATTTGACTCATTACAAGATCTAATAATTCATTTATCATTTAAAATATAATACAGTTTACATTTAACATTTTGGGCCATTTATTTTGATTATTATCTCATTTGATCAACTCCCAGTTAATTTATTTATTGCAAATAATCCAATTTACAAAACAGTAAAATAAGCTTGTGTATGTTTTATACATCAAATTGCACCTGTCAACAGTACATTTTTGATTTTTGACATTTTGGTTTTCCATCATATCAAGTTTTTGTTTTAAGCATTCAAAAAAGCTTGCAAAACGCAGATTTGACTATTTTCTTCTGATTTACGACGCTATATCATAATTTACAAATACCACATATGATATTGTTTTAGCATCATTATAACGATAAAGACTTGATGTGTTTAAAGAAATTATTTTAGAAAAGTTTACTTGCCTCTCTGATTTGCAAAAAAAAAAATTGTTGACCCGTCTTATTTTTCGTATGAAATAATTTGACATACATGAGGATTTTCATATTAAAATTTCACATTTTTGAGACCATTTATTTTTAACCTCATCCTTAAATGGTCACCAAAAAAATAACACAAATGTGTCCCTCAAGCCTACACGGTTTCCCTCGAGAGCAACAGTGGTGCTAATCCTCGCCCAGCTCTTAATGATCTTCACTGAGTCAAAATTGCTCAGCATCAATCTGTGTTGATCCACTTATTGACAAGTCAAGACTAAAATGAGACTTGCAGACATTTACCTGATGAGCACAACCCCAACATGGTAGCCGGACCGTTTGCCGGGTGCGGCCAAAGAATGAAGGAGGGTCTTGGCTCTGGGCGAGAGAAAAGTTCAATGACACGCAGGGAGGAGAAGGCACAAGTGACCAGCAGGGATTAACCAATCACAGTGTCAGAAGAGCGGCCAGCTGTTCATTCTGGCCCGAGCGGAATGAGGCCTGGAGCAGGTGGTGCAGCCTGATGCCAGCGGTGCTGAAGGGGGGAGGGGGGGGGGGCAGGAGGAAGATGCTGATGAAAGACACTCGCCTAATGTTTCGGCATCACTCGCCGACTCCCTGCCCGCATTATCATGAATAAATATTCTACAAACGCAGAAGATGGGAAAAATAAGCCAAGCTCACGCTTTATTGATGTGCCATTTTTCAAAATAAAAGCAGCAGTGAAAAGATAGGAACAGAAGGTAGAACAAGATGCAAATGTTGATCATTAAAAAACAAAAATAGAATAAAGTCACACCAAGATGAGTTTTAACCTTGAAAATATTTTCTTCTCATTTTCCGTCTTATCCAAATGATTGTAGAGGCTGAACTGGACGACTGCGAAAAAAAACTTGGCAACCAGTGGAGGTTGGTCAATAGAGGGCGCCACCACGCATCGCCATTACCATATTACTTTTCTTTAAGACGTTCAAAGAAATCAAAAATAGCAAAAACCAAAATATTTCAAACTTGACGTATTGCTAATTTGCCATGAGTCGAACGTAGTGAATTGTGTCATCTTATTTTTTTTTCCGCGTGAAACCGATTCTTCACCACAACACCAAGCGATTGGCCGACTGTGACGTTGTATCGGGTTTTGAGGCACCAAACACCTTGTAATCTTTCTACCGGATTCCGAGAACATGACACGATTGTCAAAAACCAAAAGACAACATTTTTATGGCAGTGATGGATCACCTGATTCGGGGACAGGGACTCTCTGCGCTTCGCTTTCTAGCTCCAGTTCGATATCAAAGTAGAAACATCGTATGGGATTCCCATATTTTGCTGTTGATTCCAATTTGAATTTGTTGTTAAGTAACTGAGTTGACTTCAGCCACACAAATCAAACATTCAGCTGGTCATCTAACAGTGGTAGCATCTTCCCGCATTCAAAGAAGAGCCCCCTGCCCCGGACCCCCACCCGTCACTCCGGGGTAAGTGATTATGTGTTTTGCCAAAGTGGTAATCTTTTGATATGCACAAACACAGATTCTAACATGCGGCTTTTTTTTTTTTAATTTTCTTTTTCTGGGCTGAAGGCTGATTAGGATGCCGGATCATGGTCCCAGCTGGGCGCAGGGTACATCGCTCATTACAGGTTTTCGAGAGGAGGGAGGCTGATTCACGACGGCGCGCAGCATGGTAGGTGTAATCATATCATGCAAAAATCAGCGGTCAGTTCGGCGCGGCTGGAGCCGGATTAAAAGGCCGCCATAGACAAAGTGACACGTCCTCAACCTCATCGGAGGAGACATTAAGCAAAGCATCGCAAGGTGCGGGGTTGATTCCTTTTTCGAAATGACCACTTTCTTTTTTTTTTTTCTAGGGATCAGCATGTATTTTTGATGAAGCCACATATGCCGTCGAGGCCTTCACTTCACTTGCAACTCCATTTAATGAGAGCTCAGCATTTTGGATGTAAAATATCTGCTGTAATTAAGCAGCATTCTTCAGCCGAGCGCGACGTGACACTTTGAGTGAACACGGGGTTAATGTCTTCGGGAAAAAAAAAAAAAATCAGCAGCCATTTGTTAACCCTTTGCCCGCTCTCATTTCTGCAGCGTCGCTAAGAAGAATCCGTTTTTTGCCAAGGCGTCGTTTTATCCGCTTTTTGACTCTGTGGGAAAAGTTAATTACGCCACTTCCTGGTCCAACCTTCCTGCTGGAGAAGGATGAATGTGGCCTCGCCTTTCCTCGCCTCGCCTGTATGTAATGTCTTTAAGGAAGCACAGCCTGCAGGGATTAGGCCTAATGACAGAAGTTAATTATATTAAGAGTCATTTTCAAAAACAGTTCATGAACTGCAAATTACAGTTAAAGTTGCTCCTTAATGCTCTTAAGTGTAATTAAATTGGCTAATATCTCAAGAAAATGAGCGTGTTGAGCAGCAGGATGTCAGAGGGGAACTTTTACACGGTCAGTCGGTAACAAATCTTCGTAAGATTCACGTTCATCATCTGTCCACGCATCCGCAAGTCTTTTGGTAAGTTTTGTGGTACACGCGGAAATCGGATGCTGCAAAATCAGGGCTTGTCTCCTTTTTAAAATGTCATGTCAGGCACCTTTGTATTGAAAGAAAATTCCTTTTTTTTTTTTTTTTTTTAACATTTGTCTTAAAATATTTGACCTCAATTGTAATCTAACAGTACAATCCTAGTTGATGATTGTATATTTAATGCATGTTTAAAATCCTTGTTAATGTTATTGTTCAAAGTAAATTGCAAAAAACACACCACAGGATTCTAGTTAAGATTTTTTAGACATTTTAGGATAAAAATAATTTCACATCATTATTAGCCAACATTCTGTCGTACATTATAAAGTTAAATATATTAGTGTAACAAGTAGAAGGGAACTGTGCTGGGAGGGTTAGGGTTAGGGCATATCAACGCAATGACATTATTCCCCCACAAAAAAATATAATAAAAATAAAGACAATAATAAATAAAAATAAATTAATTAAAATAAATAAATGCATAAAAAAAGTAATAGTAAAAAATCATTTGAGAGAGAGAGAGAGACTTGAAAATGTCATCTTGAATGTAGCTTTCTGTCGTGGATGACAAACCACTCAGGAGCAGAATTTGCAACGATCCCCAAGTGCCGGCTGTCCTGGCAGGAATTAACTCTCCTCTTGCAGCCGGTGAAACCTTGACACCTCAAGTGAAAAGTGCTTGAGCTGTCGTGCACCATAATCCCCAAATGGTTGACAACATTCCCTTTTGAGTACAAGCCACAAGGTGGGGGTTGGCGGCAAGAATTATATGCATTTGTCCTCTGGTAATTAGATGACTTTGGACTCACTGACTTTTTTTTAATTTTTTCACTGAGGACTTTTAAAGTGTAATGATGCTTCCACTCAATTTAAATCAGAGAAAAGCAGTGTCATTGGAGCCCTTAATCGTGCAATATTTAGCTTGGCTCATCTCTTTTTTTTTTTTTCAAAGACTTCAGGAAAAGTAGAATATGGTAGCCACGCCAAAGCCACAGAGCGTTTTTGTTCAAGTTCTTCCCGGACACTTTTCACCTCCAGTGAGGTTTGGAGACTTTCCGAGTCATGCCATTTGTGCAACTGTGCATATTGAGTCGACTTGCTGGGCACGTGTGTACTTGTGGCTGAGGTGTGTGTGTGTGTGTGTGTGTGTGTGTGTGAGCACACATGGGAGCAATATCTTCCGTTGCTGCCATGAAGCTAGACCCCCCTTTGCTTTTCTCACTTGTAATCATGTCCAAATTTGCACAGAGGGGCTGGGGTGACTTGGGGGGGGGGATACTAGTCAACATGTGTGGGTGTCTTCAGTTTTTTTTTTTTTTTTTCCGTTTAAAAAAAAAAAGACATGTCAGATGTCCAGGATCCAAGGCAACTTCCCAGGCCCAAAGCTCAAAAACATTTTTCTCTCCATCGTTATTTGAGTGAAAGTGCAGATTGATTCCTTGATTGGAGCCAAGCCATGTGCCTTGTGACAAGCGATGAAATATTGCAGAGAATGAAGATGAGAAACTTGGTTGGCAACAAGCATATTTATTCTATGTGTGTAATATGTACATTTTTCCTCTCAGAGTGAAGCGACGTTAGAAAATCCAAACTGTTGTTTCGGGCAGCAAGTCACTTGAAAACAGAGTTGGGGTTTCATTCTGTCCTCTCGACCGCATTTGTCAAAGTTGACCAAAGTTTCAAACCTTTGGCCCTTCTCATTTGCGTGATGCGGTCGAGCATCAATCTGCTGATGGGGACGCGGGCGCAGCAAAGCTTTAATTAACCGCGGATCCAATCACCGCGTGTCAGGCTCTATCGGCCGAGGCGGACGGGATGACGGCACCGCGCTCGGACTGGTAAAAGTGGGTCAGGTCCGAAGTGAGTGGACATGGAAGTGACGCCGGCGTGTGATGTGACCCGATAGAAGCGAGGCGAACGGACTCGGGGCACCTCTCGTCTTCCCATGCGGGCCGTAGCTCGCCACGGGGCAAACAAATCAAAGCAAGTCACAATGACGCCCGGCTGAGAAGTTTGCTGCTCTGCACTTTGTGTCCACTCCACAAAGCATTCAGCAACTTCCGCTAACTCATCTTAAAGTTCCTTCATGTCCTTTGCGTTTTGTCCTTTCCTGTCTACTTTTCCAATCCTTTTTATTGTGGTAAATTCCTCGCTTATCCGCTTTTTTGTTTCCTTTCCTCAATTATCTCGCTTTTCATTTTGGTTGTCTTGTCCCTTTGCCTTTCTTATGTCCTCTCCTAATTCGCTTTCCAATTGCTTTTCATTTACTTTCTGTTTTCTTCTCCTCATTTCCTGATTTTTATTATTTTTATTTTCTTTCCTCTTTGGTGTTGCTTTTGTTAGCAGAAGAGTTCCGCATGCTGCAGAAGAATATCACGTCACGTCTGTGTGTTTTAATTGCGGCGTAGTGATGCGGGCCTCCGAGCTATGGCGCTTGAAGCCTTTGACCATGATACAAGCGGGTGTCTTCTTGTCTCTGCCTAAACAGGGCATGTGTAGCCATGGGGCAGCAGACTATCAGAGGTGATCAGCGTGACACACACACACACACAGCCGCACGCCATGTTTGTTGTTGGCAGTCAACCCCTGTTAGAAAGTATCCGCTTGCTCGGCATGTTAGGCCCCAATTTTTTTTCGCGTGCCACCTCCCGGGACGTTTAAAAAATGTTTTGTTTTCAAATTTAGCAGGTGATAGCATTGTCGTGTCCGGTGGTAACAAAGAAAATGATATATTGGGGTAAAAGTGTTTTTTTATTCACCGTTTTTCCCGATGAACTGCGAGCTTGTGTTTGAAGGCTGAATTTAAAAACGGTGTCCTCAGAACGAAAATCCAATCGGCCAAAAAAGTGTTTGGGATTCTAGTCAGAGTGGCGCAATGATTAGATTGCTTTAGCCAATTCTACCGTCATGTCCCATCCAGCGTTTAATATGCAAATTGCACCAACGTAAAACTCTGATGGTTTTATTTAACAGACATGTCCTCGGGCGATAGGAAGAGCGTTGTTCCGGCATAAAAGAAATAGTTGCACAACTTCTCATTGTGCGGGATTAAACCTTAATTGATGTGAATCATTTATTTGGGTTGCTTATCTCAAAGATATGTGGATAAATAAAAAAAAAAAAGTCGGAATACGGCAGGGAGTGTCTCGTGCGGCTAGCCAATTTGACATCCTTCAGATTACTTGTCATCCTTTGGACTCATAATGGCGTTTGTCCTGAGGTCACGCCACTGCAATTATCCAACATTACCGGAATGCTCGCAGGGATTAAGAATAATGATCTCGATATAAATGATGATGTCGGCGCCGCTGCGCACGAGGAAAAGGGGAAGCCTCCGTTCCCTTTAAAGACGGAAGGAAGTTCACGTGTGAAGGAAAGGTCAAATTGATTTTGTAAAAGAAGTGATATGGCGCTCGGGATTGATATCCCTCTGTGGTTGCAGGATCGCGCCAGAAAATGTGTCAGTATGGCAAACTCCCTCAGCTGCCTCCTACGGTAAATCCTCGCCAGCATAGTTGAAATTCAAACGGGCCCGCCGTAAACCAGATGACACCACAATGCCGAACATTGTCGTGGTGAACTTTGGGCCGCGTGGGCCGCTTCAGCGTCTGCAGTGTGGGCCCAAATTGCTGACATTTTTCTCTGATGGCACGCTCGTTACTACTTTTGTTTTCTACTGTAGGCTACTGTGTGTGTGTGTGTGTGTGTGTCTCCCAGGGCAACACAAAACCTGACGTGGCTGACAAACACTTTCTGTGACTGTGGCATGTTGGAACCCCACCCGCCTTGTTCTCAACTGTTTGACATACTCTTGGTGCAAATTTATTCCGCTGAGACAAAGATACCGTGGTTTGAGCATCTCTGAGAATTTAACCCTAAGTATCCCGTACGCATGCAAATTGTCTTCTCTTTTATTTATTTAGTTTGACCTAAAAGTAAAGAAATATGGAACAGTGGGATAAATTCATCACAAAATTTTGGAAGGTTATTTTGAGTGGTGAATGTTTACCACTGGTAAAAAAAATTAATTGACTTTATGCCTAAATGGAAAAGTGTTTTTTATGTTGTTTTGTGTCTATGCCAAATTGTGTGAAAAGTGAATAGGAGTACACAAATATAACTGAAGTACCCCGTTAGCTTAGCCATTACTTGTTACCCAAGAATTCGGTCTTGTCCGATGTTTAGTCAGTTAGTGGTCATGTATCGATTGGAAAATCAGCAACATTGTGTACGTTATAAGATATGCTTATATTTAGAAAGAAAAATCTTCTTAATGCCTTGCTGAATTGTGTTTTGTGTTTTGTTTTATTCAATGGTTACAATGTATGCATCGACGGAAATGACATTGTATCTTAGTTTGTTTTTTAAATACTTTTTTTCCCAATTAATTAATTGTTTTAATGAAAATTATTTGATTAATACTTTGATTAATTAGTTTAGGTTTTTTTCTCAAACTGTATGGTATCAGTGGCGAATATTTGGGGATTTCAATAAGGCACCTGGGACAACTACGGGGGTCCTCAGTACCCGGAAGTAGTTAACGGCGAGCGGGAGTTTCGGCAGGTCGTGACTGTAACTGCCGCTGTTGTGTGTGTTTCAGTAAATTTATTATTTTAACAACAAACCCCGCATGCGTGCGACATATATATTTATTATAAATGTATTATTTATTTATAAAAATGTATTATTTATTTATAAAAATGTTTCTGACACGTAACCGGTCCGTGGCGCAAGAAAGGTTGGGGACCACTGTGTTAGACTATTACATCAAGCTCACCCAAACTAGCTAACCTTTAGCCAAACGCTAGTACGTCATTTCCGCTCTTTAGAAGCAGTCAATCTTTTCCGTGGCCGTTTGATGGTAAACAATGTTACGAATCGTGTATTTGTACCGCCGTACGACCCCCGCCGCTTTAAGACTCGAAAACACAAACGTTATGACGCCGCCGGCGCTCCATTAGCCTTATATTGAAGTATTGCGGGGCACAAATGAAATCCAGCTCGGTAATATGAAGCAGGATATGTAACCTCACAGCCCCTGTGGTCCGAATAGCAAATGTTAAATGAGAGGAGAGCCAAGTGTTTCATTCTTAGCAGGGAGGTGAGCGGCTGACAATGAAGCTCCCGAGCGAGCCTGCGAGAGGCCGACTTGTTCATCCCTTGTTATGCCGCTAATGTGTATGATTTAAGGGGGAATTATGCACATCTCAATGTGCCTATAAATGACATTATTCATGCACAGGTGCTGCACTAAGCAGCTCCTGAATGAAAATTAAGATAATCTTTCTCTTTTTTTTTCCCGCCTCCCTTCACGCTCGCTCCCTTTTCTCATGGATCCACTTTGTTCAGGCAATATCTCCTGTGTCAATACCTCACTAGACTGCCGCCCCTCTCCCCTCAGCCATTGTCTGATCTTTATTCAGCACTAACAAGTGCGACCACGTCTGTGTGTCTCCCCCGAGCCCGACGGTATTTCTGAGAAATAACGTGCCAAGTTGAATTAAAGCGAGAGAATTAAAAAAAAAAAAAAACTTTAGCGAAGCAGAAACTTGCCGTTCCCCAGGGAATTCTCAGCGCAATGAATTTCTCAAACGAGAATATGAAGACATTGATGTGGAGCACTTTGCATATGATAAGCTCTTTTTCCATAAAGACCGATGATTAGTTTTGAAAATGTTGCCGTGGAGAAAGTGTTGCGGGCCTTCAGATACGACGGGGGGAAAACTGTCACTTTGCATTACTTGGGCAGGACGTTGTGCTAAGATGACAATTTGCGATCAAGAAGAAGTGTATCGCTGATGCCTTTGGACGGGCTCGGTTTGCGTTCTCCAGACTGCGTGGGGCTCGCCGTTCGCTTTTCGTAAACACTGAGCGATGACGATCGCCGCTTAGCCAGCGGAGACACAGCTGTATTGTTTTAGCGCCGCTCTCTTGTTTACAAGAACATCTCGGGCCGGCTCGCTCCACTTGTCTGCCGTGCAAATCACTCCCGCTCGTGTTTGTGTTTTGTCGATGTGGCTCCGAGTTGGCCTTCGCTTCAGTTCAGCTGGCTCGGATTAGCGGGCCACACCCTCGCACCTCACAGCGCGGTGGGGACAAGCAGGAGCTGCAAAGAATTCACCGCGTTTGCTTTAAGCGGCCGTCGGTGCCAGAGGGGGCGGAGTTACATTCGGCACTCTCTCTATAGACCGCAGTTTCCCAAACTTACTCGGGGCTGTAGACCTAAATTACAAGTGTGGTTCCGAGCCAGGACCCAAATTTACAGAAATACTGCAAGCAGTTTGGTTCAGAAGTGTTCAAACAAAGACAGACGTTGAAGGATTTCTCCTGACAAAAATGGATTTGAAATGAAACAAAATGAAATGAGAGAAGATGTAAAACTGGGTCTTTGGGAATTGGCTTACGGTAGTTTTAGGAGCTCAATAGTGTTTCTGACTTGTAAAATACTACTTGAATACAAATTAATTGCTACAAATGAAGTTTGGACTTCAGTGACATCATCACTACATTTTGACTCCAGTGACATCATCACCTCATTTTGAGAAGCTCTTCACTGACTGCTCGTTTGCTGCCCTCATTTTTAATCCTCAATCAGGGAAAAGCGTTGGGTTAACATGGAGGATGGAAAATTTCAGATGCAACCAAAGTTATTTGTCACAAAAGCCTGACAATCACCTTGGAAAAAGTTCTTCTGCGTTCTGATGTTTGTTTGTTAACTCCCACCATGAATGTTTGTGATTCTCCCACACACACCCACAATCAAATACGTGTGTGGAGTGAAGCATCATTGTTCCCTCAGTCCGTCTTTGGTGAAGTGAACAGGATGTGCCTGATGTGTCTTTGGCAGAGGGGAAGGTAAGAATACAGAAGATTCATCTGGTTTGAGTTGTGCAGCACCACATCACTTTAAAGGGGGGGGGGGAGTGCGGCCACCCCCTCCGCTCTTTCTTGTGCGGCAATCCTGGACCCTTTGTGTGATTGAAGCTCAAACGGAGCAGGAAATGCAAATAGTCCCCGCTCTGAAGACGTCGACTGACGTGATTGTTGGGACGGTTTGAGGAGGCCAGCTCGCCCGCCACATTAAAGGACAAAGCCAACAGAGTGGGTTAAGTTAAGCGAGAGGGGGAGGAGGGGAGGGGGGCTTCAAAGACGCAGAGGTTGGCCGGCCACACTGTTTGTGGCCAGAAATGTCTTTCATTAATGCTGGTTGATAGTTCCATTGTTCTAAGATGCAACATGAAAAAGGGCACAGAACAAAAAAACCTCAGTCAAAAGCAGGAATGGTTTTTTTGGGGGAAACTTTTTTGAAAAGTTGTATAATGACATTGCCAAAATGACAAATTGAGTTTATTCATCTACTTTATTCATTTATTTTTTTCAGGGATCATGTACAAAAAAAAAAAATGGATATCTACTGTTCCATATTATATCTCTGCAATTAATCGTGTACCCTTTGGGAGGTAAGAAAATAAGGTATATAAAATGTCCGCTAAACAGAACCAGAAGCCAAAAGAAAATGAGCATTTACGGGTATTTCGTCCAAGGAACGAAACAGTTCGTCCGTCCGTTCCGGACAAAGAACAAGACGTTTTTAAAAAAATGGACAGCATTCTGGATTTTGGAAACGAGATTCCATTTTAATCATATTTTCAATTATCTGTCCAAAAAGCAGGATGTGCATATTTATTCCAGTGCCTCGGTTGTTACTTTATCCCTTTTGACTCTTCTTAAGAAAAAAAACCCAAAAACTGGCTAATTATCCCAATAACGAAGCAGCCGCGGTCGTCATTGGCATCCGACGCTGTGCACAAGTGCATTAGACATTATTTCATAGACGGCTCATTTGCATATTATGATGTGAGGACTGCCCATCATCGCCTCTCCTCATTAAACATCCGGTATCTCGTGGTCCATTTTTAGAAAAGGACAAAAAAAAAAATGTCTTCAATTGCTCGTCATTTGTCTTCTCGCAATTTCCTCACAAATCCTTGTCAATCTCGAGCCCGGCTCGCATTTTATCAACAAAATGGCGCTACAGTAAACATTCCATAATTGACTGTTCAGGAACGCGATTATCAGTTTGAGTTTGATTTGAGGACGTAATCTGCTTTTTGTGCACGCCAGCCTATTCAAGCAAAAATGGACGGCGGACTTAATGGCGCCGCTAACCTCTGAGCCATTCATGCCAAATGGATGTACTTGATGATTAAGTTTGAAAGAGCCGTGTTTTATCGTCAGCCGCCACAAGAGTTGACAATCTTAAGGCCTTCAACAAGAAATAATTAGCATCTATTTGAATGCGCCCGGGAGTTAAGCGCGTTAACGACTACGCTGGCTAGCAATTATTCGACTGGGCTTGTTTATGCCTTCTATCACCTGAAAATTGATTCCGGTTGTCAGCGCCGATCGGGCGGCGACTTTAGGAATTCCAACCGCGCTCTTGTGTACGTTGTTTTACAAAACTTGTTTTTTAAGTTTTCTTGTGAAAAGTGGTTTAGGAAGAATGTGTGCTGCTTATTCCAATTTGAAGAGCCCGACTACCCCCCCCCCCCCCCACATAGTTTAGCTTTAAAAATCAGGTCAACCTTTAAGATCTATGAAGAGGAAAAAAAAATGAATTAATGGCATGCTATTTTTATTCAGTCACTCATCTGTTAATTTGGTATGACCTTAGTCAAAGGCAGCGCAATAACAAACTTCTTCTTAAGACCAAACCCCTGGTCTCCAATGTTGCTTTTAGAAGCGAAGGGGCCTTCAAGTCTTATCTGCAAAACTCAACGTGCAGGATTTTTTTCCGTGGCGCGAGAAACTAATGCTCTTTCATCTGGTTTCATAGCGCATTGTTTCACATTTAAAGCTGCTTGAAGATGTTTTTTTTGAAACAGCCAATCAAGCAGCTTCTGGGGGCCCAACAACAAAATGAGTTCTGACAGCCAAATGATGCCGATGATGTCAAAGACTTGACCAAAAATGGCGGCTGTAGAAGTGTCTTTGTGCCAGGCACTAAAGCGGAGGTACGTCACCGCTTTTATTTCCCACCTTCCCGTGGCCCGTGAGTTCCCAGTGTGACTCCCCTGGTGACAGCAGCATCCAAACTTTAGCGCTGCAAAGTCTCTGGTGCCGGCTGCCCCCATTGAAGCATCCCCGCGGGGGTTTTCTTCACAGAGAGCCTCCGAGGGGAGGGGCCGACGGTGAAAGTTTGGCAGCGGGTGACTGATCTCCAACAGCGGCGGCTTTTGTTGCCAGGTTGCTCGCGCTCAGCAACGTGGATGAGCCAGGTGGCCTCTGACCTGACCTCCTCTCTGGAAGGACCGGTGGGCGCAGCCATGAAAAGGAACTCGCGTTGGACGTGGAGGAAAATTGAAGTGCCCAGAAATAGGTCAACCGGTATCTCATTTTTCTTGCTAAGCTTGTAATAAGCCCTGACAGGAATACTGTAGAAGACGGCTATTCAGCGTTTACTTAGCTCGTCCGAGCATCATGGGGAAGAATGACCTTTGTTCTTTACTTTGCTGCAGCTGGGGCTCTTACCTGTAGCCAACAGCAATAATGATCTTTTGCCGATTTACATGGCAACAGAATATTTAATATTCACACCTCACCAAAGAAGAATAGTTTGGATTTTAAAAACCAAGCAAGTCTCATAGAGACAAATCGTTTCTTGTCATTGTCCAGAAGAAGAATGAAGCCAAATCTCCACAAACAATATCTTCACGATGTAATATGATTTCTTCAGTTTCCAGCCTTCTGTCTGAATCTTGCGAACGGTCATGAAGTATGAAAACTTGGCAGGAACAAACTAAAACTGCTCAATCACATTTTTTTTTCCATGAAAAACTTGCTTGCTTTACATTCACATTGGATCTTTTTAAAATGTTTTCATTGGTCTGTTTTTGACGCTTCAGGGTCACCGGTGGGCTGCAAATTATTTTTTTTAACTTTTGATTAGTTCTTCCTTTCATCTGCTTTAACAAAACTTTTTATCCGACTGACACGTCCAAGAAAAGACATTTCAATTAGAACAAAATTTAATGTCATACTTGTGTATATATCAACAAATGACGACTATAGCTACATGTGACAAGCTAGTACGCTAGCTAGCATGAGTTTGCGGTCGGTTGACTATTGTTGGAGCATTACGTCCGTTGGTTTAATGTTACCGCCAATTTTTTTTGTGAATTTACCACAATGTCTTTGTGATGTGTCCCTTCAGATTTGTTTTTTTCTTCCCGACTACCTTGTGCCAGCATTCCTTTCGACTAAAATCAGGCATAAGAATTTTTTTTCCTTCTTTATACATCTTCTCTTTTTCCTGAGCCTTGTGCAAAGTGAGACTATTAATGCTTCACTTTTACACAACTCTGGAGCAAATTCGCAACTGGATGAACCAAAATTTGCTTCAGCTCAACCAAAACAAAACAGACGTCATTATTTTCGCTAATAAGGTCATGGGTCAAAAACGTCTGACTGCACTACACACGTCAACCTGTCTATGTTTAAACTGATTAAATAAATAAATATGAAATATACAAATATAAAATAAATAAATATAAAACATCTAAATAAATATCTAAATAATCTAAATAAATATCAAATAAATAAACATAGAAATCTGACTGCACTACACACATCAACCTGTCTAAGTTTAAACGACTTAAATAATAAATAAATAAATAAATAAATAAATATAAAAATAAAAAAAATGAAATATTAAATAATTAAATAAATGAGAAAAAGATTCACGTGCCGTGCAGTGCACCAGACAAGGTCCGAAAGAGAGAGTGCTGAGGATCCGAAACACCCGCTGCTCGTGTGTGCAGCATTTAATCAAAGTGGCATTAGTTTGACACTGTAGCTTAAACGTCGCTTGCCTCCCAATCCCAGCTGAGACGCTCATATTGTTGCTGAAGTCGACCATAGACTCAGCAACTAAGTGGATAAGATGAGCTTAAAGTTTTTTTTTTTTCCCCCAAACCTGGCTATTCACTATGATCCACTCATCACCTGCCCGAGAGTCCGAAACGCTTCGATCCTCTGTAAACGCTCCGTGACTGACTTTGTGTCTCTCCACTAAAACCAAAAATGCTGAACAAACCATCACGAGTCTTCTAGCTCATATGTTCAGTGTGAGCGCAATTTACGACACTGAGCACTTCTTGTCAAATAAAACTTGAACAGGTTCTGGTGTTCTATGATTTTAGAATCCATTGAATTCTTTGAAGCACAACTTTAATGCCTCCTCCTTCAATATCAGCCTTGCCCAGTCCGTCGCAGCCGCCATTCATCCCATTCTATATGATGTTTCTGAAATGTCTTTAAACTTTCCGCATATGGGAAATCAAGCCGAGGTGGCACAAGTTTGGCTGAGAACCAATCAGAGCTCTCACAGCAAATCAGATGTGAGAGTGCACCATGTCCCTACAGCCAGTTGTGCGTGCATGTGCATGTGTGTGTGCGTGTGCATGCGTGTGTGCGCTTACGTATCCTTGATAATATTACCGCGAATCATGATGCAAGCTTTTTTGCCTAGAGTGTTTTTGAGCTCATTTTCAAATGGTAATTTGCCTTATCCGAAGCAAACTCACTGAGTGTAAGTAAGTGATTATTTGCATGGCTGACAATCACTCGGCACGCCTGCGGTCTTTTTCCAAACTGCTCTAGTTTGTCCGGTCTTTGAGTGAGCAAAGTGTTTAGAGAAGCCGCCTCCCTTTGAAACATCCTTTCATTTACCTTATCGTCGGACGCAAATGTGGTGTAGTTAGCTCGGGAAAAACAGACGGCTTTTTTGGTAAAAGTTGTCGGATGAAAACACAATGGTGGCGAGCGTTTCTTTTTGGAGAAGTTTGAGCACCTCGGCGCTGCTTTTTAATTGGTTCCGACTTCCTCGGGCAACATGACGCGTCGCGGTGACAGCGGGAACAATGCGCCGATTGATACGATCTGCTCACGGACTCAATGGCGCTCAAATATCATCGACTCGTCGATGCCCCCGACCCGACAAGTGCGCATGAACGGACACAAGTCGACGGCGTTCAGGGACCACTGCGCAGCCACGCTTGGAGGAGGACCGAAAGGAGAACTTCATTCAATCCACTCATTTAACGGCTGGCCGATGAGCAGAACTTGTTTGAGGTCAAAATAAAGGATCTGGAAATCCAACGAGGTGATCAGGAAAACATCGAAAGGTCACCTTGACGATTGTGAAATCCAACCTTTTCCAAACTTGCGAGAAGAATTCAAGAAGGCGGCCAGCGGTCCCCGGTTCGATACACGTCGATAACAATGTGATGGAGGCCTCCCCTCGTCATGAGAAAATTGTGTCGGGGGAGGGGGGGAAAAAAAGTGGTAGCAGCCCTCGCTTGGCCGCGCTCATCCATCAATCAGTATTTAGGACATTGACAAGTGGTAATTTAATAAGCAGTGACCTGCGCTGGCAGGAAGCCAGCCCGACAGACAATACAAACTCATTTATCACACGGGAGCCGAGGCCCGGCCGCTCCCTCTGATCCGCAGATTGCCGCCGCACCGGTTAGCCCCTCGGCGCCGCGATGAGGACTAAGCGCGCTCCAAACTCGTAATGCAATTAAATTCTGCTACGAAGAGCGCATCCCGAGTCTCCTTAGCCCAAAGTTTCACGTCGGAAGTTCTGACGTTGATGTCAAGTGAAGTCCTTGTGCATTTTGTGGCTGTGGAAATTTGATCTTTGCGTAATTGCGCCAAAGTGATGTGTTTGGTATCTATGGAAATGTTGCCTACTTGAATCAAAGGTGTTGTGTTATAACGCTGCTAAAAACACTCCCACGACTTTATAGTTGGCTTGCATGAGCGTTAAAAAAACAAAAAAACAAAACGGCAGCATCACATTTCTACTTGGATGTTGATGGAGAACAAAACGCTGACACGGCATTAATGTTGTGAGGAATATGCCCTAACTCAAATCTGGAAAAGGGTTTGAAATCCACGAGAAAACGTTCCTTGGGAATTTTGTCAATTGTCTGGATTTTTAATTTGTCTTTGCAGGCCACATAAAATGATGTGGCGGACCATATCTGGCCCCCAGACCTTGAGTTGCACACGTGTCTTTTATTCTATTCATTCGGTCTGTTTTGGGGTCCAATATAAGACAGTTCACATAATTCAAATCGTGTGAGCGTCAGTAGTAATGCAACGGCATTGTTTCCTCACATGCGCAATCTCACCTTTGTGTGTGCAAAGCTTGGGCGCAGCGTGGGTATTTGTGACCCCCCACCCCCCCCAAATGCGCGGACCTGAAGCAGGCCTTGGATGTCTTCCAGCCGTCCAGTATTGAGCCTTTTCGACCCTTTCACAAGTGCACTTCTCCTGTTTGCCAGTGCAAGTGAGCCAAACAAGTCCCAGTTGGCTTGTTTAACAAGCTACATTATGTTTGCTCGCAGCTCCTTCAGCCCCCTCAAGGTTCACGAGAAACAAGCCGTATATTTGATTTGCTTGAATATCATTGCAAAGGTGTAAGTTTTTTTGTTGTTTTTGTTTTTTGGAAAAAAGATAGCAAAGTATGAATAGTTGTTTTGTTTCCCTTGACATACATACAGTAAATGAACCATCGGGTGGATTTTTGTTTTTTTGCAAATCTCTGCAATCATTTGAGGAGCAACTTCGTAATTTTGTGGAGCTATTTTTTCGGAAGGTTAATTCAAGCATTTTTATTAAACATATGACAATATAACTAACAATTGCTTTTCGTTTTTCTTATATAGTCAACAGGTTTTATTTTGTAAAATCACATTGTATAGAGCAGCAAATGATATTTTCTTGTCTTGAAGCTAAGACAAATTAAAAAAAATACAAAGCCAATATTTAACAGACACTTATATGATAAATATTTTACAGACAAATTGAGTGTTTTGGGCCACATTGTTAGAAGGGTGTTCCAAACATACACCACCTGTGGCAGAACTCCAAAACTTTTCTTTCAGCAGAGATGCTCAGGCTCGCCAGGGTCAGTCCAGGATCCGACGCCTCATCTTGTCGCTCCAATGTTCACTCTCTGCATCTCCGTATCTTCTTGAGGGTCCGCCACCATGTTAGACTTGTGAAGAGGCAGTAAAAGATATAATGTGGATTTTAATGTGCTCTAATGATGTCTTATTTGTCCTGTTGGACGCCTGCCTTTGGTCTGGACGTTTTACTCGCCGTGTGCTTCACCTGGGAAGGAGATCATGTTAATGAGCATCCTGATGATGGGAGGGAGTGACACACCACTGCACCATGATGACCTCGCTAACCCGCTAACCTAATTTTATTTACTTTACCGTACTTAGATAAGTTGACTCTTTAGGAACATGATTTTATTGTTTTATTTTTATTTTTAATTTATTTATATTTTTATTTTAGTTTTCTAGTAATCCCTTTGGATTAGGTTCTTTGGTTTAGATCATCATGTAGGATGTTCATTTTTAACACAAAGCAACATCAAGCCATCTCCACATTTCGACTTTTCGGAGCTTCTCCCAACTGACTTTGAGCAAGTGGCAGGTTACGCTCGGAAGCTGGGAAATACCCGTTAGCGCTTGTATATTTTGTCACATGGACAAACCATAAAAACTCCAAAACAAGTTGAACACATCTCTACTTTATCTCACTTAAATGTGCGTTTGTGCACAGCTGCAAATAGTTGTCATTCCTGCCTTTTTTAAACAATCACAAGTGACTATTTGTCAAGCAGTCAGCTCGTGCTCGTGCTCACGCTCGCCAGCGAGCACCGCTGGAAAATCAATGTGACTGTGATTAAGTGAGACCAACGCCAACCTCCTGATTATGACCAATAAAGGAAATTAGATCAATGTTGTTTTTCTCTTTATTTAGGCGGCTTCCAAGGCAGCAACTTGATCAAATTCAACATCAAGTTATCAAAGGAATGGCCGGTGATTTATAAATCGGATAATTGGGGTGTACAGCCGCTGGGTGCACCCATTTTATTGCTTAGTCAAAGCACCGGCTTCCATTTTAAAATTGCCTATTAGGTGGACATGTACGAACCGGAGTCGGTGTCGCCCCCGTCTGCCGCGCATTAGTCCTTTGGCGGCTAAAAACATTCTGTGCAATTTATTTGTCAAAAGATTCAAATCACAGCAAATGTGTCGCCACTCAGTACACGCCTGAAGGCACATCGAGTCATCTGGCAGTCTCAAATAAATGCAGAATTTGAGCTAAGTGGATATTTGGACAGACAAGGCAGGTGAGTGCGATCGCTCGCAGCATTGCAGCGTCGAAAAAAAAAAAAAGAGTGTTGTCATTTTACATTGCATTTACAAAGGCAGCAAGAATACATTTCAACACTTGTCAGAAGAAGAAAAAAAACATCTCTTAGCATGTGATAATTCTGTCTGGGACTTTGACGGATCATTACCTCGGACTTTCCAACTATTTGATTTTATTAGAAATGTCTTCAAAAGCGACACGTGCATGGAATGTTTTGCTTACGCTAACAGTAAGATTTTGCCGAGTGAGACGCGCATTCATTTTAATGTTTGCAACATTTGCTTTATTGCACAAAATGTTAGTGTGAAGTTGCACCTGCTGTCACTTTTGGCTTTTCATCCTCCTCCACTTGGAGGCTCGTATCACCTTTTTTTTCCCATTTTTTTTTATCAGCCATCCCCTCGTGTCACCTTTCTAACAACTGCCACTTTGACATCCCACTGGGCTTTGTGTGTGTAAGTCACCTGCAAAGCGCATAGAGCTGAGGTGACAGCGCTTTGCAGCTCCAAAAGGAGGAGAGTGACGCGATACACTCAGATGGGATTACAGGTGGCTAACATCTTGGCCGGCAGGCTGGCTTGCTGCCCTCTCGCTTGCAGGTTCAGAAATTGAGCCCCCATGCTGACCGAATTACATGTTAGTGTGAGGGCCCTAAATGGTCACAACTAAAATAGTAACCTTTTTAAAATTGAAATGTTTTTTTTTTTTTTACTTATTTGTAATTATATAATGTCCTGCTGCATAAAGATAATATAGCTAAGATATTTTTTTGCTGCACTTTCTGATTGACGTCAAGGTAAGTTTAGTACAAATTTCTGTGAGGCCCCTAAATAGTCACAACTAAAATAGTACCGTTTTTTTCCGTGTATAATGCGCAAAATTTAACTAATTTATTGTCCTAAAATCTGGGGTGCGCATTATACATGGGTACAAATTTTTTTAAATTTTTTTTTTTTAAATTTTTTTTTTTTTTTTTTTTTTTTTTAAGAAAATCATGGTACAACAAAACCAACAACAGGACTGACCGACAATAGTGTGTTTGTACTGTGCTCTGGTCATTTCGTCAAAGAAGGGATAATAGTCCTCTTCTCTTCTTGACTGACAATGAATGTGATAGTTTAATACAATCAGCAAATAACAAAATGCGTATTACAGGTAATATTTTATTTCACAACACTTTGCCATGTTCCTTTCGTCTCTGCTGTTCACTTCAAACACGCTCCATACGAACGCAATGCTCTCGTATCAGACGCTTGCTCGATCACCTGCTCGTTTGCTGTCACAATGTACCCTACACAAATCCGAAACATTTGTTGCGGCTCCGAGTCACGACGAGGGGCAAGTTTTGGTTTCCAAGGGTGTTTTTATTCCTCTTCAACGTCTCTCCCATACAGAGCCGCCTTTTTCACATGTCCGCACGTCACTTTCCTCTCTTTTCATCTGATTGCGGTGGTGCCTTTACGGGCAGTCGGAGAAATCAACGCCAACAAAAAAAAATACATCCAGCCTAGTTAAGACCATACCAAAGACTATAAAAATGGGACCCATTGCCTCCCTGCGTGTGTGACGATCATTGGGACTTAAAAAAAAAAAAAAAAAAAAAAAAAATTGGGTGCGTATTATACATGGGTACAGGCTTTTTTCCAGCATCCACATGCCATTTTTAGGGTGCGTATTATACATGGGGGCGCATTATACACGGAAAAAAACGGTATATTTTTTTTTAAATCTGATTACATTTTTTTATTGTACTTATTTGTAATTATATAATATCCTGATGCATAAATATAATATAGTTAAGGCATTTTTTGCTGCACTTTTTGATCCATGTCAAGGTCAGTTTAGGACAAATTTTTCCCAATATCTGGAAAAATCTTTTTTGGTTTGGCAGCAGGGAAACCTATGAAACACGCAGGACACAAAGGTAAAGAATGTCAAAGTTGCTGTTAAATCCTTCCATCAATTTTTTCTTGTACCCTGCTAATAAAAAAATAAAAAAAATACCATTGACCATTGGAATCTTGGCTGTTTTGCTGTTGCAGCAAGACCAGCACGAAAACACAACAAAAGTAAACTAGTGTTTTTTTTTTTTTTTTGCATGGCTAAGCAAGGATAACAACACAAGTTATCCACAATTAGTGGTTCTCCCGATTTCCCCAAAAAAAAAAAAAAACTGAAGTTATCCAAGTGATAAGCAGCCACCCTCACCTCAGCTCACCTCCACAGCACTGACTGACTGCAGGCCTTACTCACAGGCTGGAATTAATCGTCTTTTCCTACTCTGTAGTCATTTAGCCCAAAGTTGAATAATATCCATTCATTATTACCTGATTGCCCCCCCACCCCCCAACAATGCTCATGCTCCCGCCCGACCCCCCCGCAGAAGCCACTTTGAACAAGTAGCATATCTCCAAGGCCTAATTAGAAGGGCGAATCTGCTCGTTTAGAATTGTCAACTCTCACCTCCGGCCGGGAAACTTTGACGAGAGTCTACTCAAGGAACGATGCGTGTAATAATACACATTTCGTATTTGGAATAATATTTCTCCTTTCGCTAAACATCACACCCTTGTTCATGGCGGCTGAGGTGGAGACGGTTTGTTTTAACACTTAAAGACGAGTGTCCTTAACTTAATCACCACCTTATTTCACCACATTTGCATAGATTTACATATTAATTGGACCCGCGATTAAAATTGGTTTTGTAATTTTAATTAAGTGTCCACAAAGGTATATGATTAACGCCGTCTAAAATACAGCCTGACATAACAAGAAGCAAAAAAAAAAAGGCGCTTTGCTGCAGATTCCTCATAACACCTCTCCCCCCCTCCCTCCCCCCGTTTTCAAAAAGGAGAGGATTACTTACAGAGAAAGCCTGTTTCATGATAACAATGTTTTAATCTGCACAAGATTAGGCAGCTGAGGAGAGGCAAGAGCGGCTGGTGGCGGGGGGGCAGAGCCTCCAAATCACTTTCTCAAGATTCATATACTCTTACCGTGTTTAAGGGCCTTGAGTCCATGTATCAGCCAAAATTAGCACAAGACACATGCTGAACGTTCCCTCACTGGGGAGGAATGTCGAAAATGAGCATAGGTTATCTTTGTTGTGGAAAAGTACCCGGGATTTTGAAGATACTTGGAATCTTAGCATGAGCATGCTAACATCTTAGCAAGAGCTATGGCGTTCCCTCTCTAACTCTGTCGATGGTTTATATAAAAGTAGTCATCTTTACGTAGCGTCAATATCGAGGTTACGGCCAAAATTCCATTTTCGGAGAAATTGATAACTTGTTTACACGTCTCAGTGGAAATTTTAGCATGCGCATGCTAGCATCTTAGCAAGAGCTATGTCGTTCCCTCCCTGAACTGGCACCTTATTTCAGTGGATGGTTTATATGTCCCAATGACTACATAGTGTCAATATCGAGGTCAAAATTCCGGTTCCTGAGAAAATTGAGGTTAACCTGTTTACACGTCTTGTATATTTGGCGGTTGTGATCAAAATTGGAATGTCCTGATGGAAACAAATAACGTCATCCAGCAAATAGACACCATTACTTTTGCGATGGATGGATGGATGGATGGATGGATGGATGGATGGATGGATGGATGGATGGATGGATGGATGGACGGACGGACGGACGGATGGATGGATGGATGGATGGATGGATGGATGGATGGATGTTATCTTCACCCCACTTTGATCTTTACAGTCACAATAATAAATGAATTGTAGCGGGCCCGTACCTCTCCTAATCATCCGGTTTTGAACAGGAATAATGCTGACTCTCATTAAGGAGCTGCGAGGCGATGCGGTGATTGCAGCACGCGTCGTCGGCCTGATGTGTTTTTCTGTGCAAGCTTCTTCCCGTGTTGCAGAAAAACAGGAGCCAACAGCACACAGGATGATTTCTTTTGATATCCCGCGTCTGCGTCTTGTGCTGGCCTCTACGTACGTGCACAAATGCCCTGGGCCGGCTGTAAAGTTTTCTCTCGCGCACGCTTAATGAGCTCGGCTTTTGCCAAGTCCAACGGGCTGACATGTAACGCAGCGAGACTCGTGCAACCTTTTTTTTTTTTTTTTTCTGACGCAATTACACCAAAGTCAGGGTATCATCGTGGGGACTTTTCAGAAATGTAATATTACCTCATTTGGTCTTTGGTGTGGTCTGGAAGGTTTCTCGGAGACATTTGGAAGCATTTTACTCATAAAATACTTAACCATTTAAGTGATAGGATACAGTTTCCTGCACGGTTTGCTGGCTGCTGCCAACCACAGAGGAGGGAAAGAAAATCACTGTAGGTTGCCGCGTTCCCCCCCCCATCATCTGTGGGACAACAAAGAATCTGCTAGCTTGTAACCACAAGAAGCCAGGAGAAAACGTGTTTCGGGACGACTCCCTTTATTCCGACGATACTTTAGAAAGAGATCTTTGCCTGGCATGTCCTCTCATTAGCACTCGCAGCTAGCCACCTCTGCGATGATGACGGTGTCATCCTGTCCGATCCTCAAAGCTGTCTTTTGGGAACCCTCGGAGTTACGGCATTAGCCGAGCTTTCGTCCTCAATCCCGCCTCCGCCCTCGCTCTTAAATTGCTGCTTCTTGAGTTACTAAGCCGTTTTAATAGGTACAACCTGTGCAGCCTCCACGGCCTCAGATAGGATATACCTCGCCGAGTGGCTCTTTTAACGCGCCATCCCCGCGATGCATCCTGTCACACGCAATGGCTGGCCCGATGAGCCTTGGCTCCCCGACCGACGCCGTTCCCTCTGCCAGAGATTCAAATGTGTTTTCTATTTCTTTCTTTTTCTGTTGACATCACAATATTTCCAACCTCACTTATACCGTACGCACCACAGCGAATTCATTTATGTATTTACGGCATGTGGTGTCCTTCCTCGTGAGCGATGATGTCAACATAGACTGTCGAGGCATGACTTTATAAATTAAACACAAATAGATTTAAATGGGATGTGTTTTGGAAAATGTCAATTGCTTGTATAAAAACAATTGGCTTTCTGGACGAAAAAGAGTATAATTTTACAACCAAGTAAAACTTTTGTGAGCTTATCAAAATGAGAAAATAAACGTTTGAAATTGTTGCTGATTTTGATGTCACAATTCAGCTTATTTGCATATTGTCCCCACACCGACTTTCTCAGCCCATAATTTCACAGTTGGGCTGAGCTGCAGTGTCACAACACAGCCAAAGGTGAAGCTGAGCTTCGTTTAATATCATTGCATGCGCACGTTAGCATTAGTAATAGCGTTAGCTTCTGATAAGGTAATTAACTTCCCATCAATCCAGAAGTATTAACCCCATTGTGGTGGAATAAATGCAAAAATGTACTCAGGGTATTTGTATGAAAGTAAGGCACAGATTTTAAGACAACAAAAACATCTTGCAGATTTTGTTGATGATGAATATGGAATGGTGGTCATTGAAAAAAAATGTAATGTTGTTGAATAAGATGTTTTGGTTTAGGGATCATGTTCAAGGTTGAAATTGTAATTTCTAAAATGCGCTCATGGCTGAAAAATGAAGTCTGTGGTTTTGAATGGGAACAACTGTCAGAGTCTGAATACAAAGCCTTCAAAAAAAATCAAGACACTTTGGAACCATTAATAACACCATGACTGTGATTTAAAAAAGACAAAATAAATTCCATAAAATACAGCAAACTTAACCAAACCAACAGGCTGGGTGGCTGCATGCTCTCGAGCTCTTTAGGTGGCACATCAACACTTGATGATCGGAATTAACGCCACCTTTGAGCCCTAATAGAATTTATCCACATAAAAGCGAGTGAAATTGAGCTGCGCAACTCGGCTCGCCTTTGCTGACGCCGTGCCAAATACTTATCCGCTCTCTGGTGTGCGTTTAAGCGCCACTCCTGGGAATCACGCAGACATAATGAAATTACTTCGGCACAAACAAATCGGGTCAAACTCTCAAGGAGACGAGCATTATATGCTCCGTTTTCTAATGACTCACTAACTAGCTCTGGATGGGCGGGATCTGCAGGACATCTTCAGGTTCATTCCGAGGGCTCCGAAATTTCCAGCCTTATTGCACACACCAGCATTTGTTGACAGAAAATACGCCCCATCGGCAGAAATACGCAAGGCCACTCCCCCTTGCATTTGTCAATGTCAACAGAAAACAAAGCGTAATGCGGAAAGATGTCGGACCACCGTTGCCGCCGACCGCTTTGTCGTCTACCTATTCTGGTTAAAAGCCAGCTGGTAATCTCGTTCTTCTTCCCGCGCCTGGAATGTGAGAATGGAGGCTGGATTACGCCTGCTACATGCTCCGAGTTTGGGATTTATTCGGAGGTAAACTGAGATCGAAGGCAAACGCGCTCAGGCCCGGTAATCCCCGCGTCTTATCCGTGTGTGTGGTAAACATGCAAAATGGCAGCTAGCAAAACCAGGAATGATGCAACCGAGCCTGAGAGGAAACTTTCCGTTCTTTTTTCTACCTTTGACCTTTGCTGTCTTCATGTGCGTTTCCATTAGATAAACAATTTTTTTTAGGTTGATGATACAAACGAGCCTGAGAGGAAAGCTTCGGTGAAAACATTTTAAAAAAGAAACTTTTTTTTTTACCTTTGACCTTTGCTGTCTTCCTGTGTGCTTCCGTTATACAAACACCAACCTAAAAACAAAAAATATTTTTTTTTTAGGTTGGTGTTTATCTCATGGAAACGCATATGAAGACAGCAAAGGTCACAGGGGATGTGCTCGGTGGTCAGAAGCTTTGCCTGTCTCCTTCTCGCTCGCCCCTCGTGGCCTTGGGCTTTCGCTGACGCTCCGACCCGCGGGATGTAAAAACGCCATACGCTGATTCCCGCTGAACTCATCCCAAAGATTCAAGCTGGCAACATTCCAAGCGGCCGGGTAGCCGATCTGGCCTCCGGCCCGCCGTCTGCTTGCTGCTGCTAACAGGTATCGACAAAGCTGATGGGGCGAATCATCATCTAAGAGGGGTTTTTTTAGTCTAGCGTGGCTCGCTTTCACTCCCGAGGCGCTGGAATTCCCGCTCAGGCGGCCCCAGATGCGCAGATTCTACCACCTGAAGGGATTTTTCAAATGTCTAACACAAGACAAAATAACCTCCACCTAACACAATAAAGCCCCCGACCACCTTCGCCTGACAAGCCGCTAAGAAGAAAGCAAGACGGCCTAACTGGCAGTGAAGGCAATTTGTCGCTGGAGCTCATTCCCCGCTTCTTTCTCCCGCACCGTCCACATTTCCCATAAGGAAGGCGCTTTGGTGTAATTCATCACCGGGCCCTCTCGGCAAAGCGCTCGTTCTGGCTGTGAAATATGAGGTGGGCTGGTATTTTCACACGCTAGCTGCGCTGAATGAGGGTCTATTTTGGCAGGCTCCCACCAGAGCCTTCCTTTTTTTTAAGCTGCCGCCGCTACGACATGCTGCTGATCAAGCTGCGAACAATAATAAACTCGTAAATGACTTGTTTTGATTCCTGGCACAATAGAGGAGCGCCTGCAACAAGGTGCTGCTCTCGTGTGGCTCTTTTTGTACCTGCTCTTAATAGAGTGATGGGCACGCTCACACACAAAAAAAAAACGTTTCACTCTATTGATGCACACTATTTTGCTTTCTCAACTAATAAACGGAGGTCATTAGAGAACAGATGCATTTTGGATGCAACCTTGCTATTTACTCATTCAGTTCCATTGATGGTTATAGACGTCAAAGAAATTAACTGGGTTGGCAGTGAATGAGTTAAGGACGTGCAAAAATAAGGTTACAGTAATTTCTGGACTATAAACCTAAAATTAGGGAGAAATCCAGTTTCTTCATATATAAGCCGCACTGGACTATAAGACGCAGGTGTTTTATTGTTCCATTTCCATATATGGCGCCGGGTTCAAAGCTTGTGCAAAAAGTAGCGGCTTATACGCAAAATTTAAAAAAAATTATACGGTAACTGCTCTTACATTTTATCGTTATTTATTGGAACATCAAATTTAATTTCATAAATCCTGGGATTAAATTGTTGCACCAAAAGTGTACACGTGAGTCCAAAAGTGTTAGATGTGGGTCAACCCACAGTCCCAACACCATTTCATACATTAAAAAAAAAATGGGTGCATTGGTGTCAGCAGTCTTTTCTTTGCTAATTATATTGACCCAATATTTACACACATGTAAGAGGGGGGGGGGGGTTGTAGTGGGGGTGGGCGCATATGTACAAGAGGACCGTTTAATTCACAGTAAACATCTAAAGCACTTCGGGCCTTTAAATCCTGACAAGAAGAGAGAGAAAGAGGGAGGGAAAGTCAGCTCGAAAGAGATGTGATGATTCTGGGGGCGGCAGGGAGGTGTGTATGGGGGGTGGGGGGGGCAAGGGAGAGTCTCTTCCCCAGTGGGAGATGACAAATACCATATGTCCTGAGCACAGCGCTTGTGTTAATCCTCGCCGAGTCCCGCCAGGCCCACATCCGACTCTGCGACCTCTGCAACCCCCCCCCTAGACTCTACAATCGCTTTTTCGTCTTGGATTGCAGAAGAACCAAAGTTGCTGTGCTTGTTGTCACTTTACAGTTCATCGTGTTTTGACATACTAGCGACACTCCCTGAGGGTTCCAATTCATGGTGTGTGCCTCATGAAGCCGAGGACTTAACCTTGGAGGGGACATGTTGTGCATTCCGTACATTTCATCGTTGGTGAACAAAGATGCCCCGGAAACAATTCCCTACTTGGAGTACACTGACTTTAAAAATGATTCTAACAGTTTCAGTGTTGTTAGCGAATTGGACTTCGGATGACAAAGGTGTCTCAACATCTCCCGTTGGTCAACGCTTATTGTTCTTAGCGATCTGATTTGTGTGTGAAGGTTGCTATTTACTGCAACGTTAGCCATCCACGATTGTTGTTGTTGTTTTTATATCGGTGATTCATGAAAATGGCAATATAGCGAAGCCTTAGGTGAATATGCAAGCTGAATATATTACGCTTCTACCACTCGGGCTTTGTGCGATGGCTAAAGGCGTGCATAAGTGAGGTGAAAAATGGAAATGAATCCACTGAGGGTGGCACCTGAGAGACATGCCCCAACCAACATTAAGAGGCTAATTTTCCAAATCTAGGAATCAGTCAAATTCCCCAGAATGCCTTGGGGAGTGGTTCAAAAGGTAAGGAGTGACAGTCGCGGGGGTGTGAAAAGGGAACAGGCAAGGTAATTTCACCCTCCTTATTTAGCCCGTTCCATCATCCAGATGGTCTCTTCAGTGAAGGTGGAACTGAAATTAGACCAGTGTGGAGTATTTATGAGACGCTAACAGTGTGTGTCTGTGTGTGCGTGTGTGTTTGCAAATTTGCACCCAACCTATAGAAATACCTTGTTTAATAATAGTCGATGAGTTAATACATTTCTGGCTCGGAGCGTAAACGAAGGAAGGCAGAAGCAGGCGGAGGCATTTAATGCCCACTTTACCTACATTGGATTCGGGCCGGGCCGTCTGATCGCTGTGTGTTGTACAGAAGAGGAGGGGGTGGGGGGGGCAGGATGGGGGAGAGAGGTACAGGCAGAGGGGTGAGGAAAAAGGAAAAAGTCTTAATACTATTGTGTGCCTATAACCATCTGTCACAGCTCGCCTGGAGATGAGGCTGAGATTAGGAGGAATAAACGTCGGGGCCGCGGAGCATCGGTAAAGCCTGCGGGGCAACAACAACAACAAAAAAAAAGGAAGAGGAGGAAGATTGGGTCGCGTAGGAAGAGAAACGAGCCGAAAAATAAAAACTCGCAGGGGCCATTCTTATTCCGGAGCATTCATGGATTACAGATTGTAACCTGCGCTGATAACCCGGGGGGTAAATGACGGCCAATATTGCAGCATCCATGATGATGATGATGGCGGTAATGAGGACACTTGCTCGGTTTGGTCCAACTGAAATGAAAAGGTTGCGGAATAAAGGATGGCAGTAAGGAAAGGGTGATAAAAAGAAAGATGGTCCTCCCCAACGTCCTCCTTGGCCCTTCTCCCTCCTCGAGAGCTTAAGGAAAGGCATTTGGTGGCTCCTGAGGCATCCGCCGATCTCCCCTCCTTAAATTTACCGTGAAGGATCTTGGAGTCCCATTCAGGCGGGATATTCTCCTTTATTGCTTTTAGAAGAGCAAGCTCACAAAGTACAGTGTCATTGCTTCTGGAGAGCACAACGCTGGGGCTTCGCCTGCCGCCGGGAATTATTATGTCGCGCACAAAGCGGCCGAGTCTCATTCTCAAACGTTCCTTAAGTTGCTTTACTCTGTTCGGAAGAAGTGAATAAATGTTCACGCCGAGAAATATTTGCTCCACTAGCTGAGACCCGATGAAAATGGAGCATGTAAGCAATTTGCTTTTGTGGATTTTACTTTTGAAATGATTTGGGTTTTTTTTGTAAACATCAACTGAAAATGTCTGCGGTATGAAAATGATATGTACGTATGAATTTATCGATTAATCGAAGACTAACCGATTCAATTAATCGATAAAGACTTTTTATAATTAATTAAATGTTTCAATAAATTATTTAATGGAAAATTGCGGTATGAAAATGACATGTACGTATTAATACATTGATTAATCATAAACTAACCGATTCGATTAATCGATATTTTTATAATTAAGTATTTAAAAAAAAAATGGAAAATTGTCCAAATCTTCTGGATTTCAGCTTTTCAACAGTAACGTCAGATCCGCCATTGTTACTGACTAATTTGCATTGAATCAAAACATCGATTAATCGAAAAACTAACCGATTCAATTAATCTGTATTTTTATAATTAATTAAATGTTTAACTATATTTTTCTTTAATGGAAACTTGTCCAAATCTTCTGGATTTCAGCTTTTCAACAGTAACGTCAGCTCTGCCATCGTGACTGACTAATTTTGCGTTGAATCAAAAAAAAAAAAGCATTTTTGCAGAGTAAATGATTCATAATTAATGTTTGCATGATGACAAATCAACTGAAAGTGGATGCAAAGCAGCACGCATGAGGTAATCAAAAGCGGGAAGCTTCGCACCTGCAGCATGTCACCTCTCCTGCCACTTGCCATTAAAATAAAAGCTGGCTTCAAGTGATGACCTGCCAACACCTTGAGGATGACTCGAGAGTGATGAAGATGTTTTGTGGCTCTGCGTGAGTCAAGTGGCTACGAGGGCACACAAACAATTGCGTCGGAATATCCCACAGGTTTACAGTCAAAGTTGCATTTTGAGGCTTTTCCAACCATGGCAAAAGTGTGCACGTGCGAGTGTGTATGTGTGTCCTTCCCTCTGCCTCTGCCCTTGTCATATTGGTCCCGGCGCTGCAGGGCTGGATGCCGGGCGGACAGCTCAGGTCAAGGTCTCCCCCTCCCCTGCTCTGACCGACGGGCTGTCACGTCAACGGGTGGAGCAGGCTCAGTCCGTAGGCTTTTCCACGCACGCACGCACGTCGAGCGTCACGCGCACGAGCCCCCTCCCCGCCCCTCCTGGAGATTGACAGCGAGCTTTATTGCTGCTAATGCTTGCAGCTGGAGAGGCTGAGCGGCAGCATCCTAATGGGAAATGGACTCATTTCCGAACACAATGAGGGTGCGGCACACGCCCACATTTGGTCAACCATAATCTGCCAGCGCTGTCTGTTCTTGGCGACCTGGTGTTTCCTCCGAGTAGATCTCTTCTCGCGCTCCTTTAAGGGCACTAAACGGAGGCAAGCGAGAAGGAGGGAGGGAGCCTTGGCCCCAGAAAGTGCAAGAAACTGCACGTCATTCATTTTGAGGACTTTTTGCAATTGGGGAATGCTGTCCCGTTACATTCCAAAAATCAAAAGTTCAATTTATTGATGATTGCTCTGATTTCCAGGCGATAAAAGCTCAGTGTGCCAGCAGGCCTCATGGTGAATGAATCTATTTTAGACTTTTCTTCATTAAAGCCATTAGCGTTTCATGAGGCGCGGCATCCTTGTGCTAATTGGGTGTCCATATTTCTATATCTCGTTATTGGATTTATTTTATATTGTGCTTAATAGTAAATAGTGTTTGAATTTTAAAACATACCTCTTGGGTGCAACATAAAGGGGAATTTTTAATCACATTGTCTGTAAATGAAGGGACCCAGCTTGCTTGCTTTCTCTGGAGATAATTTTTACGAATTCGTCCTAATGAGTTTGCAGGTTTCTTATGCAGATACAATGGATTATATATATATACTATATATATATAATAAAAATAAAATAAATATATATATATATACATATATATAATAAAAATAAAATAAATATATATATATTTGTTTTTTTTATTTTAATTTTTGTATTTAATTATTTTTTCTCTATATCCTCCCTTGCTGGTCACAGTAGGAGGCTGTCCTCAATAAGAAATGGGATGAGGGAGCATTGGGCGCGGTGGGCCGATCATCACTATCTAAGAAGAGGAAGTGTAACATAGTTGATTATGCCGGCCGTCAGTTGCCTCGGCAACCTCTGTATTTATGAAATGTATTTTCATCATCATCGAGTCCCGGGGTCCCGGCGAGGAGGCGCGCTAATGTAGCGAGCCGTCTCTACCTGCTGATAGGCAAGGGAGCGCCTTTAAGCCTGGCTTGACAATTAAGACCTGGGCGACTGTAGCCAGGGGTTAATACCGCTCATTAAAAGAACTAGGTCATTAGCAAAGAATCAAGGCTCTTAAGGCGGCAGGGGATGCAGGGTTTGAGATGTTGGGGAGGGAAGGGGGTGATGGAGAGGAGAAGGAGGGGTGGGGGGGGTGGCAGTGGCAGGCAGCATAGTCAACTGATTCTCTGTGAACACGCGGCCCCTTGCATTAATTAACCTCCCTTTTTCCTTGTTGGGGAGGTGCGCTTTGGGGGAAGAGGAGGGGAGGGGGGGGGTTGCTCTGTTTCAGGAAGAAATCTCCCGTTATCATATAAGCACATGGCCGTACATCAATTAATTGCAAAGCAGCGGGGAAAAGGGAAACCAGAGCTAGTTTACAGTCCTCCCCGCGGTCGCCTTGTGCTCCTGTTTGAGACCAACTTGCATTCTTTTTTTGCAGATGAAGAACAAAGGAGGTGGGCTGTAAAGAAGCAAATTAAAATTAAGGAGGGAATCGTGGCAGAAATCAGACCCGATGTTACCACCGGGGAGGGGGGGGGGGCAAATAAAATCCACGGAAATGAAAATAAATAAGCTGGGCTAATACCTCACCTTAAGGAGCCGTGGCCAAAACCCCCCCGGCGGCCGTTTGCCGACTTTCTTATTAAGCTATTACACGTGCCGTTTGACCTTCAGCCGGGAGGATAAACGCTCTCGCCGACTGTCCTCGCTTTGTTACGACGAGTTTTGTTGACACGGTGCCTGTGCGTGGTCCGACGTATTTACCGACCGGGTCAGTTGAGTAGTTTAGTTTGAGCCGGAAAACAATTGAGCCGTTGACCTGCCGTGAACTGTTTTGGATATCGTAAGTGTTTACTGACACTCTACCTCTTGGTGTCAAACTCAAGGCCTGGGGGCCAGATACGGCCCACCACATCATTTTATGTGGCCCGCAAAGACATATTGTGTATCAAATTCATGTGTCATTACTAAAATTGCAAATCTAAAATCTTCAAATATTTGAACAGGTTTTACTAGTCTAATTTGAAAACGAGTTAGTTGTCAGTTTGAAGCTTATACTGTTCATACATTGGGTTGACAGTCATAATGGCCTTCCGAAGGAAACTAGGACTACGATGTGGCCCGCGACAAAAATAAGTTCGACACTCCTGCTCTACCTGCTATGACAACAAACGGTTCAAAATGACGGAGGTGAAAGGAAGGAACTGAAGAAGGTTGGCCGATTTCCTTTCAACTTCAGCTTGACGTGACGTTTTTTTCCGCTATGATTTCTCAAGCATCATAATGAGAAGTGATTTGAATTTAAATGATGCCATACTGGAGATAGGCCTAATTCGCCCATACATATTTAATCTGACATATTATCTTGCTCCCGCGATGGGCTGATGCGATATGACGGCCCGTCCGCCTCGACACTCGACAAAGAAGAGAGGCGGAGGATCGTTCGGCGGCGCCGTCGGAGACGCTTTTGTCCACCGTTGACGGCGCGGCGTGTTCACACGCTTTGCGCTTTCTGTTCTTGCTCGAGCGGCTTGATGTTCGGGGAGGTGGAGACCTTTTACGCGCCCTGGGGAAGGATCACATCTACCGTGTTTGCTCAGCTCAGATGTGCGACAGCTGAGGATGGCACCTGAGCGTGTTACATTCTCAGTGTTTGTTTGCACATAACATGGCCGATTACCCTCCGGCGTCTGTCTCATCGCCTACCTGGCACACGGCGACGGATAGCGTGTCCCGCCATCTTGCATTTAATTGCTCTCCGGGCGTTAATATGCACTTGTGTTCATTTCAAATGGTGACAAAGGCTGCAGCCAGATGCCAGGTGGGAGCAGTCCAGAGAAAACTTCTAAATCCAAACAGCTCACACACTGCTTGCAAATGAGCCGAGAGAAAAAATGTACTCAAGTCAGCGTATTGTTACTTCAGAATATTTTGTCTACAGTAAAATCCAAAAGTGGTACATATACTTGAGTAAAATAGTATTGAGTGTAAAAAATACCCAAGTAATGAATATCAATCAAAATAAATGAATCAAAGATAATCTGCAAATTCTGAAATTGCTGAACAATCTCTCTTTATATAAAACAGGAATATATTTCATATTTGTGAAATAATGAATGATAAAAAGAAATTGAAAAAAAATCAAGAAAAAAAATCCCATTTTTCAACAGCTCAATCTCTCCTTATATAAAACAGGAATATATTTTATATTTGTGAAATAATGAATGATGAAAAATTTTTTTTGAAAAGATTAAGGTCGGACCCAAGAAAAAAATGAGAAAAGAAAAAACTTGTTAAATGACACAATTGCCTCACCAAGGGAAGGGTACGAAGGGTATAGAAAGTCTACACACCCCTATTCCGATACCACATTTAAGTGAGCCGGAAAAAAAAAATGAACCCAAGAGAAATCAGTTGAAAACATTTTCCACCACTGCGTGACTCAACTTTTTTTTTTCCCCAACAGTTTTATGATTCTTCATCTGTGAGGTCACGCTAAGCGTTTCGCAATCACGCAATCATCTTTGAGTCAAAATACTCTCATTGTAACATTGTCAGCTGAGGCTGTTTCAGAATCAGTCGCTAACATGCAATAAGTTTGCATGTTTGCCTTGATGGCAAACAGTCATTTCGGCTGGCAACAATGCCTCCAAAGTTGGTTTAGCAGATGTCACTCTTGGTGTTTCTTCTCAAAGCCCACGCATGGATCTTCTATCGGGAAAGCTTATCGGCATCAAGTGCTTAAAAGCTTTTCAGATGCCTGGTGATCACAACCATTTTTGGCTTGATCTGCAGACTAAACAAATGGGTAATGATGCAAGCTTGTGTAAAGATGCACACGGCAAACAACAAATGCCCGCGCTTGATGTTTTTATTAATGTTCCTTCCTCCGGCTTCTCATCAGCCCTTCTCATATGGCTCCAAACACAAGGGCAACTTTGTTTTTGCTCCCGCCTAGCCGCAAAAGGAAAAAAATCCGGCAACCCAAACGTATCATCTGCTCTTTTCTGCCTCGGCCTCGCAAATTTCCCCGGGGACGCTTGAGCGGATTGCGCTACTGTGTGCTATATTCCGCGCGAGATGTAATCAAAAACATTCAAAAGGTTGCCGTAGTCATAGGTGTACTTTTCAGGAGCGCCGTAACGAGCCCGGGCTCCTGTCGCCGTCACGTCAAAGCAGCCGGCGCATTAACTTTTAACTGCGTTCTCTATTTTGCAACAAGGTTGGATGTGGAACAAAGTTAGCAGACATCCTCTCAAGACCTGGCGCTCTCATTTCCATGCAGAAGCAGGAGCGCCGCCGCCGCGACGCACCGGGGCTCCCCTCCAGTCACAACTTCTGGCTGACACGATACCGAAGAGCCGCTCGCTATAGCCAATCAAAAGACCTGAATTCTATTTGTTTCTTTCTTTTTTTTTTTTCAAGGGGAGATGACAAAGGGGGCCTCAAGGTCTTCTTCAAGATGGCAACTTGTGAAGCTCAAGAGGAGGAGAGTGACGCTTTCAAGCGGCCGTCCTTGGCAGGACCTTTAGCGCCAGGTACACAGCTTTTAGCGAGAGGGGAGGGGGGCGGGGCTTATTTCATGTTGCCGGGGAGTTATTAATATTCTCAAAGCCAGAATTTTCTCCCTCGGATTGAAATAAAGGATCACACTTAAAAGGGGAAGAACTCATTTCAGGTTTTAATACGGTAAGCCTGTTGGAACCAATTATTGGAGGTGCTGTGCCATTGTCATCTCGCATTTCTCCTTGAGGAGATTAACGGGAACGCTGAAAAGGCCTGGCAGTAATTCGGGATTGCGCTCATTCCCACAATCTGCAACCGAGCCTCCACTTGCCCGCGTGTGTGTGTGTTCCTCGTCGTTTGGCTTCATGTTCTACCTAATTATTGCAATTTGATCCTGAAACTGGAGTGGCCTAATCCGTCACTATTGCGCCAAAATCCTGTTTCAGAAAGTTTTGGTGAGGCCGGATATATTTTGCCTGCTTAACAGAGACTGGGAAAGTAGCGATGAGACTGCAGAGGGCAGCCTCGGCGGGAAGCTCATCTTTTCTTCTTCTTCTTGCTTTGTCTTCTTCCTCCCTCTTGTGACGGCAATGCTGGTAAAAATATCAACTCACTCGTTCCGCGCCACAAAATCTGCCGGAAACCAAGTTGGGTTTGACTGATGATGATGATTACAATGACTTAAGGTTTCTGTAACATTCCCAAAGTTCTAAACCAGGGGTGTCAAACTCATTTAAAGTAAAAACTGTTATGTGCTAAAAAAATGCTAGCAACTTCTGTATTTTTTAAAAGTGAAGACAATTTGTAATCTTAGTTTTGACACAAATCCATGTGCAATTTGTCTTGGCGGGCCACATAAAATGATGTGGCGGGCCGTATCTGGCCCCCGGGCCTTGACTTTGACACCCATGTTCGAAACCATTTTGGATCATCCATTTTTCCCCCTTTCGGGATTTGCCTCACAGTTTTCTCCAGGTACCCTGGCTTCCTTGCATAATCCAAAAATCCATTTTAGGTTTGTTGAAGATTAAGCTAGCAAACTAGCTAGCAAACATTTAATTGAGCCCGTCCGTCTCCACCCATTGAAAACTTTCCTCGGTCCCGATGAAGTTTTGCTGTTTTTCCGGGTAGGTATCTCGGCGGCCTCAATGTGTAGCCCACCTTGCTTTAGGGCACTATTTTTTCTTCTTGTCACCTCCCCCCCTTTCCTTCTCTCCCCCCGAGGAGCGAGCGGCGTCCTCGGATCATTACTCCTCAAAGAAATTTAAGCGCGGCATGCCATTTAACCAACTACGGTCTGTCATTAGAAATCCCGACTGTCACGGTGATGCCGTTCTTGGTGGGCTGTGTTTGTTGCCTCATTTCTTTTAATTTTATCTCCATTAGCTTAATTCTTTTTTAATATTTCCGTCTAACGAACTTTACAGTCCATTTTGTCTCAGTGTCTTGCTAAGCGAGTTTTATGAAGCAGGCAGTTCCATTTCGAGGGAGGAAGGGATGGAGGGAGGGGTGGGGGGGATTCATGATGGTGGCCAACGTTGCCTTTGTCAGCTGATTTTTGGCATACTCGCTCGCCGTTCTGCTTCTTTGCCTCATACAAATAAACAAGTGCGCGGAGTTCATTAGCCGGGACAGCTAATTAGGATGGAGCTGATTGAGCTGTGACGGCTTTACCTTCACTGCCATTTTAGTGTACCTCCCTTGTTCTTTTCCCATTAGGTTCCACCTGCCTGTGTCTGGCATGAAAACATTTTTGTTTTGTTTTAATGGAGGTCAGTACAGACAAACTAGCATCATGATGAATCTATTTTTCAGAACAAACGTATATGAGTACCTAAAAAGGCCAACCATTGCTTGACTTAGACTTCCTCAATGTGATGTCACGTACACATCAGAATCTGATAAATCGAGATTTTATAATCGATGTTAGCCTTCCCTTTGACATGCTAGTTGTCTATTAGCAAAATAGCCCAAACTGAGCCAGTTTTAGTTGCTAATATCCTTGAAGGATCATCAACATGAGCAACCGCGATTGGATGGGGACAACTTGCAAGGGATGAAGGTCATGTCCTACCTGGAGATGGTGATCGGCACCACAGATCCCGGAGTTAACTCATTCAGTGCCATTGACGAGAATAGACGTCAAATGACACTTTGTACTGAGCTGGCAGTGAATGAGTTAACCTTCAGGTTATCCCCACTTTACTCCTTCATCTCCGCCTCCCCATTTTAGCGGCAACTCTTCCTCACCCCAGGGAGCGACAAGCTGAGGCTTCCCGCTGTGCAGCGCTCCCCCCTTTGGTGTTTAATTATCAGGGAGCCTGAGAAGTTGCCTCTGCTGCATGATGAGGTTGAGCGTTTGGAAGGCCTGACCTGTAACCTCTGCAAGTACAGTGGGCCTTTGGAAGAAGGCTGGTTGGCATATGTAAGATCATGGCCAGATATATCTGTATGGCCTCAGAAGCTTTGCTATTTGTATTTATGTTGACTTTTGATTGAAATCAAATTTATTGGATTATTATTATTATTATTATTATTATTATTATTGGCTTATATATATTTTTATATGTATATATATATATTTTTTTGGAATAATTTTAAACGCCAAAAAAAGCCACACAACCATTAATATCCAACAAAAGCGCAAAGTGAAAATGTCCAAATTGGGCCCAATTAGCCCTTCTCCGCTGTAATGTTTCAAGGTCTCAGGTGTGAAGGAGCAGGTTGAGTTAAATTTGGCTCACACACTCTCTCCTACTTGTCACGTTTGATGCCAGTTCGTTGCTTTTATTTATTTTTACTTTTAATTTCTACTATAATTGACAATGAGCCTAATTGGAGCTCCCGTCGGTAATGGTAATGCAGTTTACTAAAGGGAGGTGATCAATGAGCGTTAGCTCCCAGCGGGTGGGGGGGTTCACACATCCCACCGCATGGTCAACTGCAAATACAGAAGCAGCCATGTTAATGTGTTTGTGCAAGAAGAGGAAAGCCAGAGTGAATGCTTGCAATGTTGGCGACCGCTCTGAGGTAGCAACCCTCAGAAGTTCACTTCAAAGCTGCTCTAGAAAGAAGAAGTTGGCCGTGATCAAAAGCAACAAAACCTGAGCGGGGTTTGAGGACAGCACGACATACGAGCCGTCAGAGCGGCGATATGAATCTGCGCTGTAATTCGGAGAAAAAGATTAGAAGAAGATAATGGTCTCATATCTCAAAAGTTAACAGTGAGGCCGGCGTGAACTGTGAATAATCTTATAATTACTGATCTAATGCCATTAGGCCTGACAGAAATAGAGAAAGCAACGCATGGGTGGGGCGCCGTTAATCACCGCGCGCCGCTCGTCGGATCATCAGTAGCGGGGTGCGTGGCGGGCTTGCGACTGATGATAGGTATAAGTTTAAATGACATCTTAAAGGAACATTACGCCGCGCTCATATTTGGTTAACATCCCCTGCCAAATGGTGGCACTTTGCTAATGCGCCTCCGTTTGCAGATCCCTTTCCTCGCAGGGGCCAGCCAAATCTTTTGTCACTCTTTGTGGCCTGAAAGAATTGCCAATGATCTTTATTTCTTTTTCTTCTTCACTAGAACCTGGTTGACCTGGGAGGAAACTAATTAGCGAGAAGGACTGAGAAATATCGTTTGTATCCGATGTTTTCTGCTCAGGTTAATAAATGCTGTGCTGCACTTTTAGTACATTTTAATATATTGCATGAATGAGACCACACCAACATTAAACAATAAAAAAAAATTAGAGGACTTGAAAGTCAAGGATGGCTTTGGGGGCTATCTATCTATCTATCTATCTATCTATCTATCTATCTATCTATCTATCTATCTATCTATCTATCTATCTATCTATCTATCTATCTATCTATCTATCTATCTATCTATCTATCTATCTATCTATCTATCTATCCGTTGCGTATCCTTCTAAGAGCAATAACATGCAGCGCCGGCACACACAAGAACAAGGCTGGACTTTGACGCTAATGGTCTTTCCCTAGATGAAGTTCCCAAATATTCCTTTTTCATTTAGTTACATTTTTGGGCCCCCAGAGCCAAACTTTTGATTACACAACCTGCCATCTCTGCTGGATGTTGCTATTTCAGGGAATAAACACAGCTCGTAATTAGGGAAACATGCAGATGGACTGAATGAGTGGCGATGGTGGCGGCGGTGGCGGCGGCCTCGCTGGACTGCTGTCTGGGCAGGGTAGGCCCATAATGAAGCAGGGGGAGGGGGAGGTCGGGGGGGCTTTCCACATGTTTTGCTACGTTTTTAACTTGACTTCTAGCCTGTTAGCTTTGTTCTGTGAAAAATACTTGCAGTGCATGTGTGTGTGTGTGTCCGTGCATGTGTGCATGAGTCTGATTGCTGGCATGGGAGGTGACATTTAGTAAGTGTGCCTTCATTGTGGGCCTGAATGTGCCTGGTGTAAAAATAATTAAAAAGATAACCTGTTGTGCAGGTAACATCATCAAAAACGGACTTTGAACACAATTTAGGCTCCACCCACTCAATGTTCAGAGCGAAACTCAGATTATGCATACGGCTATAGTTAACTCTCTGGGCTTTTTTTGCGGTTTGATTTTTTTTTTTAACCATTTTGGCTGTGTTTATGCAAATGAATCCCCATTTGTGGGAATTTTTGTCAGATTTTGTTATTTAAACCTAATTGTACCTTTTGTGTCTGTTGACCGACTTTGACCGGTTGAACGCCATAAAATTTTAATTGCTTGTTAATTGCTAAAGTGATCTTTGCTGGGCTTCAGCACACCCTTGACCCAAAAAAGGATAAGCAGAATAGTAAATGGAGGGCTGATGTTTTAGACCAGTTTACATCATTTATCCATTTTTAGGCGGTTCCATGGAATATTGGGAATTTTTGAAAGACAGACTTAATGGCTTACAGAACTCCAATGGAACATTTTTTTATATTGACTGTGTAGAAGAACAACAATGTAAGAAGTCAAAGCAGAATAATTGGGATTATGTACAAATTTCCGGTATAAAGTTATTTGGCAACCTTTAATTTGAAAACATATTTCATAACGATAAAAAACAAAAACTGTTATTTCAAAACTTTATCCAGTAAAACAAACAGAAACCCCCAAAATATTCCAAATTACAGACTTGTCTGCATGTGGTCAAAAACGGCCACAAACAAGCCGAAAGACTTGTAAAACGGAACAACGGCTGAGGCTTGTGGAAAAACGAGAAAAAAACTGAAACAAGTTAGCTCAGCAATGGAAAGTAGCAAAAGTATTTTGTGGTGTTCATGGTCGACTTGTCAAAGCGCGTCACTGCGACATCCGGTGACGGTGACACATTTCATTCAAATGTGAACTTTCGCTGGGTACATACGGGCTGCGAGGGTGACACACTCGCAAGTTTACAACTCGCTAGTGTCACTGACTGCGTGTCGTGTAGTCGCCTTCAAGTGTGTGCGTACTTTGAGTGGAAACACAACGCCGCAGCAGCCAGCTATCCCTCGAGAGCCTCCATGTCATGTCGAAAATACCATAACATGTGCATTACACTTAAGCGATTCCTCTTCCATCTGCTAAGTATGACAGCATTAGCATAGCCGTTTAATTAGTGGCGCGCTTCGAGCGTCCTCCCCCCCTTCCCCCCTTTAATCACCTCACTGTATTTACTCAGGCGCCGACAGCAGACGGACTAATTTAGACACCAAACAAGAAGCTAAGTGCTTTGTAAAAGCCATAATGGCAGTTACTTCTCAATATTGTTCAATAATCTATTAGTTATGTAATAGATGAAAACTGTTTGCATTTTGGGGGGCTCGGATTGTCTTCATTTTCGTTTCCTTCTTAATGATCACTGCGCGGAAGGGGGGAGAGGAAGTCTTCCTTTTGGCCGTCGGATTCTCCTTTTCGAAAATCAGGCCATGACGAGCGTCGTGCGCGGTCGCTTGACAAATGGCCGCCGTGTATGAATTGCTCACATTTACATTAATGGCCTCCATGTGAATGGAGGTTCATATCAAGGCTCATAGATTCGGCGCTGTGATTTTATTAATTGCAACAGAGACGGCGTTGTTTGTCGTCCTGACGCCAATTCAATTAAAATCCCATTTAGGGGGTAATAGATTAGGCGGCGTAAACTTTATGCGCAAGACGCCTCGTGATTGATATGATGGCGCCACTCGGCTGACTGCTGTGTGTTTTTACATCAACCTAGCGTGTTTGTGTACAGCTCATTTCATTGCCAATCGTTTGTGGGGATTTTTCAAGATGATGAGCGGAGTCAACTCCGTGTCGTGACCGCGGTTCCTCGGTTCTCCTCGTGCCAAATGCCGCCATGATAGCGTCGCCGTGTGCGCGAGGCACCTGCGCCGCCGCCATCCTCGCCAACAAAAATTCACAGTGTTGTTCTCAGCCGCTACATGTCTGCTAATTCACCCGCAGGAGCCTGGCGACGCGCGGCGCCGCCGTTCTCAGGGAGTGTTTTGCATTAAAAATCCTTTTGAGCCGATGTAAGTTTGAGAAGAAGAGGAATCTGCCTTTAATAATGCAACACACGAGACGGCGCGGTGCAATATACATTTTTAATTACTAAAGTGGCTAATATCTAGGTTTGGCTTTGAGGTTTTGTCCCATGAAATATGCATGGCTATTTTGTCCCCCCATAGCTCAGTCGGATACGCACGCACACCTGAGTTGAGCGAAGGACGCGGATGGATGAGCGGCTCGGCGGGTGTCGGCTTCAGGTGCCGCTTACTCTGTGAAACTTTTCGGGGCAACTTTTTCCTCGCTGGTATCTGTTACATCAGCATCTCACATCGGGGGATTAATTTCATTTTCATCGTTTGCATTTGCTCCGAATTTCAAAACGTTGCGCAATAAGAGCACGTATGCCCCAGGAAGACGTCAGTCAACCACGTTCTTTATCCCCTTAACTCAAGCGTATTGCCGAGAAGTAAGGCATTTTAAATATTCAAGTCTCCTCTAATGATCTTAGTCAAATCAAGGCAAAATGTCTTTCAAATACATAACAGAGGAGAGTTTAGCTCTCCAACAGACTTCCACGCCGTTCTTGGAATGTGTGGAGGTGATGTAGAGTGCTGCTTTTGCACTTGGGGGGGTGCGAGATGGGGGGAAAAAAGGGAATTTTTACATGAGCAAAAGTTGTATTTCTTCCGTTTGTCTGTGCATTAATTGAGAGCCTTTCCTTTTTAGACAGAGTGCATTATTGATGACAGACCGCGAGTCTAAAGGCGGACGCGCACGCGCACAAGCTAGCCCGGGCTCTCCCGACACCAGCCTTGTCTCCCGAGTACGCCGACGAGTGCCGATCCCGCCTTACCTTAGCGTTCCCTCATAAATTAAATTTAGATGAACAGCACTGGAAGCCCGGCATAAAGTAGCTGCGGCCGTAAAGTGGAAAAGTAAGTCATTAATCAATCATGCGTCTCCGCCCACACCGCTGTTTTAAAAATCAATGTCCAAGGGAGATCTTCTATCGTAACCCGAGTTCTACATCCCACCTCTTGCCGTTTTACAAAGGCCTAACGTTGAGCCCAGAAGAAAAAGGCAGCTACCTCCTTCTAGTCAGTTTTGATAACGTATTCCATTTCACGCCGCTCTCTGTTCTCATTCGGATGGCAGCCAAAGATTCTCCGTTGGGCTCTCGGATGAACTTGGGAGAAGATGCAAGATGGCGTCCCCCCCCCCCCCCCCCCCACACACACACACGTCATGACGCAAGTTTACCGCAAGCTTTTCAAAGTTCAGCCTGCACAACGTGATGTCAATTAAAGGTGACAAAAAAATTGAACACTTCGGAAAACCTTACGGCTATTTTCAAAAAGTCTCCGTATGTTCCCTAAGGTGCTATTTTAATTGTACCTGTTCTCATTAGCCCCGCCCCTTATGTCTTCCAATCAGCTCCTTCAGCCAATCGTGTTTTGCCTAGGTGTTCCTTGTTGGCTCGTCACTTTGACTTTATTTAGTTGCCTTCTTTCTGGTCAGTCTCTGTTTAGTCATTGTCCTACGTGCTTTGTGCTGTCAATGTCCAAATTAAGTCTGAGTCAGTTTTGCTAGTTTTTATTTTGATACTTTACCTGTTGTTTTGATTTCCTGTTTCTTTAGTTTACCCATGACTAGCACTGTCTTGTTTGGCTGTTTTGTTCCTTTAGTTAAATCTTTTTTTTTCTTTTCTTTTTTATTCAACACCTTCCTTACCTCCCTGCACTTGGGTCCACTTTCCTCCAAAACCTGACAATAGCAGGTTATGGGTTATTGGTCTGTTATTTATTCATCGCTCGTTTTATTTTATTTATTATTTATGGTTTGTGCCTTCTTGTTTTTGTTTTGTGTCGCCTACTTGTATGTCTCGTCACCGTGGGATGGAGAAAACGGAATTTCGGTTTCTTTGTGTGTCTTGACATATGAAGGGATTGACAATAAAGCTGACTTTGACTTTGACTTTAAGAACTTAACTGGCGGTGGCTTGGTTAACCAACCAAGGGTCAAAATAACTGAACATTGAAAAAGCGGGCCCATGTGACAACGGCGGCTTTTTCATTTGGAGATAATGAAAGACATGCAGGGGCTGCCATTCAAATCAATGAGCGAGTTGATTTTGTTAAAATGATAAATTGATTCAAATGAGTTTGTGCTCTCAATTTCTGTTTGTTTGGCAGTGTGATTTTTTGGCATCTTTGAATGATAATTTTTTAGCCCTTTCCACTGGATAATAAAATCACAGTTTGTGGTTACTTTGTCGTTTGCTTCAAACCATTTGCTGTTGAATAGTGAAAAAAAAATTGTATTCTCAATGTAAAAAAAGCATTTTGAGATAAATTGGCACTATAGGAATGAAATTGACTTGTCTTGACTTGGGGCAACTTGTTTTTAAATTTGTCAGACATCAGCTTTAAACTGCCCGTTAAAATACACAAAATGCATTGGAGTCAGACTGGCGACCTTTGAACCTTTCTTCTTGCCATTTGATGTGTTTTGAGTGGCGGCCATGCTGCTCACTGAGCTATTCGACAGGAAAAGGCAGTGAGAGAAGAACTCAACCAGAAAGGATCAATTCAGCATTTCCTCTAAAGCTCAGAGCCGTTTGAATTTCACCTTGAACTTGGCGAGCTTTCAGTCACTCCATGATGTGGGCGACACCAAGACTAGACTACTTTTTGTTGATAGAGTAATCCGCCCCTTCTTTTTTTGACCACATCACACCATGATTCAGCATCTGGCAAGAAGATTTTCTACTTCCTCTTGCCACAAGCTCTCTGCCAGTTGTCTTTATTTTTGTCAGCATGTGCAATGCAGGTGAATCCCGGCCAGCGTGTGAGCCCTTCGATTAATCATCAACTCGCTTCCTTACCTCTCGGCGGCACGCTCCCTCTCGGTTGCCAAGGGCGATGAGGATCTGTCGCAAAACTCAGCCTCGGGCCAACATCCGTCTTCCTGAACTTTACACATATTTACCTGATCAGAGCTGTGTGTGTGTGTGTGTCTCCTTATCCAGGGCCCATCTGTCTGAAACCTGTAGCGCCCACAAATCCTGCCCCCCCCCTCCTCTTTTACATTCCGCCGCTCTTCTTATTCCCCCCCCACCCGCAAAATGAAACCCAGATTGACAGCAAAAGTGCGGCGGCTGCACGCCAACGGCGCCACGTACCTTCAAACGCGCTGGAACCTTTGAAAACCGAGACTCATAAAGAAGATTTGATGTGTCCCATATGTGATGCCACGTTTGATTTCCGGTTCACACTGTCTTTGTTTGGACTGGCTTTTCCCAAAGGGATGATCGGGACAACTTTTTTTTAACAACTCAATCACGGCGGGAGTGATCACGGTGACCGAGTGAGTGACCGACCTGTTCTGCATTAGGACTGTTGATTACAAAATGACACCCCTGGGTTTATAGAAGACCACCCACACATGCTGGAGGTTCTTTGAGGTTTCACGTGCTGACGTTTGAGCTACTAAAGTGCTCAGATGACACTACTATTTAAAAAAATAAATAATTTTCAGATGAATTGCCTAATTTTCTTTATTTTTTATTTTTCAGCGGAATTGCCTGATTTTATTATTATTATTTTGAAATAGTTTTTTCAGCTGAATTGCCTGATTTTATTTGTTATTATAATTATTGTGGGTACAAAACACAATGACTGAGCCTCATTACAAGAATCATTGTAGGGGAAGGAAGAATCCTATCGAAAGATAAATATTTTCTCTTCAGGTAGCTGAGGTCAAAGGTCACAGGCTTGTCGCGGATAAAAGAGTTGTTCCTCTGGTTGCTACACAGGTTTGAATCATTTCTTCGAATATGTAGGACACTTTAATGACATGAGAAAATATCCGTAAATGTGCTCAAACAATCATAAGAGTGCAATGAACAAACATAAAACAGCAATTTAATCAAAGACCATACATTTAACGTCGTAAAAAATTGTCAGGACTGAAAATAAATATACTTTATCGGTAACATTAAATCTGAATACAGGGTGGAGCACATGACGTCAAGCAAAAAAAAAAAAAAACAGCAAAGAAATTCACTATTTTAATAAAAAAAAAAAAATGGACAGGGTACTCTAGAAAATTAGCCTTTGTTTTGCAAGTACATGATTTCACTTTTTTCTTGCTACAACGTTGATAGTTATAATTTGGAGGAGTGTGTGTATGCTGATATCTCATTTTACTGAATAATGAGCATGTGTGTGTGTGTCGCGTGTTGTCGACATCCAACATAAAGGAGTCGCATCTCCAGTCGTGCTGATTGTCAACATACATGTGAACATACGTAACAGTGTGTGAAAGGTGTCAACAATTCAGCTGATTTCTTACTTTCACATTTCACATTTGAAAATCAAATTGCATTTGCGCAAAGGAAAGAAAAAGGCCATTTTGCTCTAACTTTTCCATACGTCTGATGAAAATCTCTTTCAGCAGAGTGATGTGGCCCCTTGAGGCCCGATCCAAGCAATCCTCCCACACAAGTGAGCGAGAAGTTACTTGGAGGCGTCCTCCTCGCCCACAGCCACCCGCTGCATTGTGGGTAATCCCGCAAAGAGCGACGTACTCATCCATCGAGTGTTTTACTTTTCTGTCTTTTGGCGCCCACGCAAACAATTTGAGAATTTTAACACATACTTGTTCACTGCTTTGGTTAGTTAACATTAGCAATTATTGTTTTATTATATATGTATATATATAAATATATATATATATATATATATATATATATATATATATATATAATAAAAACAAATACCGTAATTTTCGGACTATAAGTCGCGTTTTTTTTTTCATAGTTTGGGTGGGGGGGGCGACTTATACTCAGGAGCGACTTATATACATATATATGGGTTTTTTTCACTTTTTTGGGCATTTTATGGCTGGTGCGACTTATACTCCGGTGCGACTTATAGTCCGAAAATTACGGTACATAATAAAATATATATATATTTTTTTTTATTCATATTATATATACGTACATATATATTAAATTTTTACAAAAATGCAACTGACGATAAAGGAATGAGGACATTTTCTACCTGACTTGATCTTTTTGAAATTGTGTGGTATGCTAATGTTCTTAGAAAAGTAGAATGTAGCCAGCTGAACTTTCTTCGCATTATCTCAATGTGGATTGGCTTGAAAGTTTCAATGTTTTTTTAGTCCCTTTATGTTTGTTGTTTTTTTCTGCAGGTGAGAAAGTCAAATGTCAGGTCATGCTCAGCTCCTCAATCAGTCAGAATTACAGTTTTCCGCTTTTCGGGGAGGAGAAGGTTTCGCTTTGGGTTTTTTTTCTTGGACAGAAGCCACCACAGAGGCCCATAATCAAAAATCAAGAAACTGCCGACTTTTAAAGGCTGGAGGGAGGCCAAATTCATCAGCAAGGAAGACAAAAGGCCTACTCTGTCAGCTGAGTGAAAAAATCCCTCTTGTGTTTTATTTTAGAAAAATATACGTAACGTATATGCACAGTGGTTAGCACATCTATTTCACAGTTGGACGGATTGGGATTTGAATCTTTTTTTCTTTTCTAGGTGCTCCGACTTTAAAAGTGGCTTAGCTCGGAACAAAAAAAAAAAGGACCGAACATAGTGAACCTTTTCTTTCCATTTGTTCCCACCTTTTCTGCAAACAAATGATTTAAATGACTCTTCTTGGTTTTGTGAGATATGTCTACTGGTAGAATTTCAAAACAAAAAATAGCAAAATGAGATGCACATACAATTGTATTATGAAATTTGGGGAAAAAAGAAAACGACCACTGTAAAATGATCATGCAGCTTTTTATAAATCGGTGTTTGTGACAATTTTTATTTTATTTTCACGACACCCTTGACCCCAATGAGCATGTTGGAGCGAGAGCAAGCAAAACTGGAACGGGATGATGAGGATGTGGAGGACATGTTGGCCGTCACGCTCTGCTCTGGCCTTGCTTTGGACCGGAACTCCCCCCCACCTCCCCCTCCTCCCATCTGTTCCTCCTCTGAGTGACCTGCCGCACGCCACCACGGCATCTGTGCCAGCTTCTCTTACACGGGCTCCATCTCGTGAAGACATCTCGCTGAAGGAACGCCTTTTAAATTCCAATTACAAAGCGGCTTTAAGACACCTCAGAGGAGCCAGACTTAGCGTTTGATCTTCTGGCATCCGCCGGGACCTCGCCGCTTTTCTTCGCCCGAGCCGCTTCACCTCGCCTTTCCTGCTGGCTCTCACCTTCATCACTTTCGTTACTTCCTCAACAACTTCTGCAAAGTCGATTTATCCACTTGGTTGCAGTGACATCATTTACCCACAAGGGGTGTTAAGTTTGCGACACGGGGCAGGAAGTTTGCCCCGCCCATTTTCCATTAACCTCCATTTTCAAATGACTCTTTTTAGTCCGTCCTCCTTCCATTGCCTGCAGGATGCGAGCAGTGTGTGTGTGTGTGCGTGCACACCTGCTCGACTCGAGTGTGTGTGTACCGTCGCTTACTTCACCACCTTTCCGACTTAATAAGAGCGTGTCTCGCCACACCCCCACCCGCTCACACTGCCATGCAGAACAAATTACATTTAATGGGCTTTCTTTGCCCCCACAGTCATTTTTACTGTTCACTTCAAAATTTCAATTTTGTGCTTAACGCTAAGGTTTTCTTCAACGAGAGCAACATTAGGGCAATTACGGCGCACGCCAACATTAAATTAAATGCATTAGCGCCGTTTTTTAACAGAAATGTTTTGAAGCCAGGCTGGCTGCTCAACGTGAGCTATGAAAGCATAGCGAATAGCGCCGAATCATTTGATTTGAATGCTCCATGAAAATCGTTCAACCTGCAGAATTTTGAAGTCGAGCGTATGGCAAATGAAATCTCACGTTATACATCACGCTTACAAATAGTGTAATGTAAGAAAAAGGTGTTTGTGGTGTCCAGCTATAGAAGTAGCTAACATACAAAATGTAAACATTTGCAAGACAAAAGTAAAATTTAAAGTGCATAACAAAGTATGGAATGGGATTTGTATTTACAAATTTATGTGGGTTGTATTTTTATTTTTTACCTATTAATTTTGTTTTGTTTTTTTTCTTATTTTTTGCAGTCCACAAATGCTGTGAACAATCAGTCAATCTGGTTCGAAAGCCCGACGAGTTGAGGAAAGTTGCTACACTTTGATTTATTAATTAAAATACACACTTGCCGCCCCCTGAGACTTTTAGCAGACCAATTTAGTTGCGTTGCTTCACTCTCCGCTTTTTCCATAAATCACAAGTTGTGACCTCCCGGGTGGAAGACGGGCCGAGTTACGTCAGCAGGAAGCTGAGGAAGGAGAAAGGAAGCCCAGATGGCTGGAGCGGGACCAAACGCAGATGGGTCACGTGACGGGCGCATTGCCACGGAACTTCCTGCGCACTCTCCCTCTCTGTCGCAGCAGTTGGTGTCACTATTGGCGCCGTCTGCGTGAATTCGAGGCCCTGACTGAACAGATTGGCCAGTCGGTGAAGATCATTCGCAGAAAACTGTTAATCTCCCACCGGCTGCATGAAAGGCACTCGCGTGCACCGTCTTGCTTTCTTCTTTGTTTAAACTGCGCTTGAGAAGCGCCATTGGGTCAAGGCAAAACATTCACCTGATGGCATGGCATGCAATGTTAGACACCGTTTAAGATTTCACTTAGCCTACTTTGTCTGGAACTTGTAAATCTCATTTACCGGAACAGGTGTCTGTGTTACGATTAAAAGATCTTTGACCAAAAAGTCAAATATTTCATCTGTCAACAGAAAAGCTAATAGACCCACGTGCAGGGAAGCATGTAAGGCACAAAGAAGGTGAAGGAAATCACAAATGACAAATAATGCGTTAAGAGTTAAGAACCTCCTTCCCAAAACTAAACTGCGCTAAAATGCGAAATGAACAGAAAGCCACAACTAGACACACGAATGAAAAAATTAGGCACACTTGGAGCTGATTGGTTGATTGGGCGATGGCGTTGGAGCTGATTGGTTGATTGGGCGTAGGCGGGCATGTTGATGAGAAAAGATGGCGACTCAGTGTTAGAAGCAGACAAAAAAAGAACAAGACATGGCACAAAATGAAAAAAAGTCAACAAAAACACAAATCATGACACAGAGTACAAATGTTTGCGGGTGACCGTCACGTCAACCTGCATGTTTACCTCCGCCCACCCTGCAAAGCGCTAAGTGTGTTACCATCAGGCCCTTTGCCAGATTGAATAAAATCCACCTCAAAGTGGTCTTTATCGGGCACACTTTCTACCTCTGGGCTATGGCGACTCGCCGACTCACTCCCCAAGTCCATGAAATGTGTGCAATGCGGCGAGGAGAAGCAGCGCAGACCACCAGGTGCTGCCTCTCCACCTCCGGTTGCCCGAGCGGCGTGGCGCAGCGCGACGTCGCTCCTCTCCAATCAGCCAAAGGGCTGAGATTGGGCTCGCCAAAAGACACTCGGAGCGTGTACTTCAAAGCGGCGTGGGATTATGCCTCGCCGTCCTGAAGGGTTTCCTTTGAAGGGAAAACTTAGTGCAGAGCCGCCGGTGGCCGCTCAGTGTGCGCCATTGTGGGTTTCTTTAAATCCATTTACTCACTGCTTTTGCCACCAGGATGCAGCCGGGTGTGTGTGTGTGTGTGTGCGCAAGTGTGTGTGTGCATACATTTCCCTCAACCTCATATTAAAGAGTGCAAATGTAATGTACACATTTTTTTAATTTTTTTTTTAAATTCACACGAGTCCAAAAGTATGAAAATAAGGTGACGTTCCGGTATAGCGTAAAAAATGCCAGTACAGAAAAGACGGTTTGATATCAAAAGATAATTTATCTCGATCTGAAAATTGCGCCACATGTTGAGCTGAACAGATGTAAGCGTTAATATTTATTATTGAACTTTTATTTTTATTTTTTGCAGGCATTAACTGCGGCGTACTTCAGCAAACATCTGCGATCTTCTTTTGTGATTCTTTTGCAGTGTTTTGTTTTTGTGGCCAAGCTATAACGGATCAAAAGAATAACAAAGTCAAGTCGCCGCTATCAGTCATATGAGCCAGATGTGTTTGTGATGAGCTCATCCCTCCGACAAGTGTAAAAAAAAACAGAAAACAAATGGCTCTGCCGAGCTGTAACTCCGTCGGGTTTAAAGCTGACCCGAGAGTCTCGGCGCTGGTGGGTGTTCACAGTGGCCAAGGGGCCCCGGTGGGGTGCCGGCCCTCCGCCTAAGATGAGGACTGACACCAAGGTTCAGGGGTTAATTTGTGTAACAAGCCAATTTGCATACAAATGAAAAATGACAGAATTGTCAGTTCTCTGCAACTTTCAATGTCATCCCCATCAAACCGAGTCTATCTGCCGCGACCCGAGCCCCGCCCCACCCTCGCAGCTCAGCACCCCCCCTTCTCCGCTTGCCGTTTGAAGAATATTCATTACTTGTGAAGCTGGGGCACCTTGTTTGCTATTAATCTCCACCGCAGGTCAATGACTTAATTTGCTCAACTTTATCAGCGGTGCCATTCACTTTGCCTTTCTTCCGAGGCCCAGCCGTTGCCTTTGTAGCTTCTACGCATAGTGCTCGTCTCCTCACAGAAGCTGCCGGAGCCACAACAAAGACTCGGTTACTCTGTGCACTCAAAAGACTTTTCAACACATAAATGAATTACTGGAGAGGAGAAATATACTCCTGAAACTGCCTCTCTCTCTCTCTTGATTGTTTGGGACTAATCCAGCGCAAATGACTCGCCCTAAAGAGGGTCACGGAATTGCACGGGAGATTGGGAAATATTTCCTGCTCTGTGATCCGCACGTGCATTTTAAGGCTTGAGGTCTTATTGAGTGTAAGTGTCGTTCCGCTTGTGGCGAAGACCAAACTTGTGAAAGCGTTGTTTGGTTCTTTATGCTAATATGCTAATGCTAATATCTCCTTTGTGTTGAAGACTCTTGATCCCTTCCCATTGGAAAATGAGGGAAGCATATTGATCGGCGCCGCCCTTTCATCACGCTTCCTCCCTCACCTTAGACGGCTTTGCGCCGGCTCCTCCAGAATGGCGGCACCCTCGTCGGGCAAAGATTAGGCCGGCGATCGCCCGCTCAACCCGATAGGTAGCGAGCGAGAGGCGAAGCTGTCTAATTAGCGCTGATCAAAGCCACCCACTTGATCCCCAAAACAAACCTGCACATTTGAATGTGCAGCCGAACGGGGAAGAGCAGACGGAGGGGAGAAGTTTTTGAACTTCCTCCTGATGAAATTCACGGCAGCAAAGTGCTGAGCTCCCTCCTGCTGCATGCAGATGAAGCGGTTCATCTGCATGAGGAGGAAGCACGGAGGTCAAAGCGAGGTACGGCTTTCGTTTCTTCCTACCCGCTAGCGTTGCTTGTCTTCTTTGGTCCACCTGGTCGTGACCTTTGGTGAAATAGGCATTCGAATTGCGCCGGCCGAGTGAAATTGCCGAGTGCAAATGTATTTTGAAATTTGATCTCATTTCATACCCAGCACATACTTTGCCGCCTGCCCCTCCCTCACAGCATTTCTCTTAATGACTTCCTGATAAAAGCAAGTTTATTTTCCTGTATATTTCTGCATTCCGTTCAATTCCAATTTCACGTCATGTGAGATGAATTTGTGTGCGTGCACGTGTGGCTCGCCTGATCTTTAAGGAAAGGGGAGCATCGCCTCTCGGTTTTGCATACATTTCCCCAAATTAGGAAACGTGACCAATGTTTGACTTTTTTCTTTTTTGTAAAGTTCAACATCTTCACACTCGCATCTTCTTTTCGAATCTACCTTGTGCAACTCAACCTATCCTAGAATCAAACATGTGAGCTACACTCGGGGTGTTGGATTTGAAACCTTTTTGGGAATTTAAAAAAAAAATATTGAGCATTATACTTGGAAGCAATTAAGAATTGTGTGTGTGTTTTTAGGTGAGTGTATGTTTGTGTGTGTATGGTTGATTGTAGGGGGGGGGGCTTTGAGCTCGTGTATTTGCAAGCATAAAGCTTCATGCAGCGCCACGGGCCTGACCCAAATATGGCTGAAAGACAACATGTGACCTGCTTAGTGCCTCACCCCCCCCCCCCCCCCTCCCTCCCTCCCCCACCCCCACCGGCCCTGTTAGCTTCAGGGTGTGATGGTTGTGGTCGTGTGTGTGTGTGCGTGTGTGTGTACAGCTGGCCAAAGTATGGATGCCAGTAGGTGGTCATAATATTGTATGTAACCTTAACACTTTAACTACCCGCTTGCCCAATCAGTAAAGCACATTAAAAAAAAATAATCGGCTTTAAGGACCGCCGATAGCAGCTCAAATGTTTGATAGGCAAGTTTTTTTTAATCGGAATGCGTTTTGTTATGGGATGACCCAAATAAAGTTGTGCTGGGACACGCACGCGATGATCACTTTGGACACTATTTCATATTTTTTGTAATATTTCCATGTGTTGACAAAAACAGATATGAAATAATACAACATTCCAAAGACTTTAAGCTGTGGATTTCTTAAAAAATATATATAATAATAATAAAATAATAAAATAATAAAATAATAAAATAATAGAAGAATAAAATGATAAAATAATACAATAATAATAATTATTAGAAATGTAATTTTCTTCCAGATATGCCATTATTCTCCTCTCTTTTATCATCTCAACATTTTGGTGGGAGTCTCATATTTAAAAACTATTGATTCATGTGCCCATAGGCCGTATAAAATGTTGGCTTGTTAAATGATTTTAAAGCTTTCAGCTGAGTGCAATCAAGTAAGCGGCTTTACATTGCTTAATGGCAGACACACTGACCCACTTTAGCAAATTAGACTATCGAGCAAAAGATGATTCTCAGTTGTTGTCTGATGTCATTTGCATAGCACTCAACCTGACACTGCACTGGAATGATTTGTCTTATATTGACTCTCATCGATTCTCCTTTTGATTCTTGTGATGGTTCAAAGTCTGCCCTGGCCCACAGGTCCTCGATCCTCCTCCCGTACCGTATCTGGTGAAGCTTTGATACATGCTCTGCAGATGAGACCACCATGTTGCTCCTCAAACAAACATGCATGCAAATGTGACTGTTGGCCATGAAAAAGCTGTCTGTATTCATTTGTAGCGTCCGGCCCGCTCGAGGACACGCGGGAGATGCGTTCCAACCCACTCGCCTCTCTTTTGCCAACTCATGGCTACCGGCCACGCCGGGGCCCGGGTCGCGCCTGAAGGGTCGCCCGGTCCGTCGGCGGGCTGCAGATGCTGCGTTCCCCAACCCCTCCCAACAGGACAGGGGAGGCAAGTCAACTCCTGGAACCACCATTGCAATGGACCTGCAATATTCTGCAGACGTAAACAAGGTTGATGCTAGCTGCCGCGCGGTCGTCAGGCAGTTCAGAGCGGAACTAGCCCGTAGCCCGACCGCAGATGAATATACATTAACTGGAGTAAACACCCCCTCTCCCCCTCCCCTCCCTTTGACACGCCAGAATTCATTTGCCAATAATGGGAATGACAGTAACTCACAATGGACACCAGAGCGTCCTCACGAAACAACTTCTTCACACGATCAGTTGTGCTGATTTTTCCGAACGATAATGATTCATCAAACGATGCCGCGCGGCCACAAAAGGCCTCCCGTCATTAATAAAAGAAGAGAGCCAAAGCACCTTGGGGATCTTCCTCCCATCTCCCCTCCGCCTGCGTCCGGGCCGCCTTATCATTAAAGCGTCTGCTACATCTCAATGAAGTCTCATTGTTGCACTCCAACATGTGAATAAGACTCACTTTTCATATTAGGCCCCATTAGCATCACTGAGAGTCGTACCATTCGGGTGACCTTTGCGTCCCAGACATCTGCATCTTGGAAGTTTGCCTCCCTTTGAAGGGAAGCTCTTTCCTCTTTTAGCGCCTTTCATGCAGGACAGCGACAAAGTCTGGGTCTGCCCTCCTTGACGTTTGTCCTCACAGAGGAGACGTTAGCGTGTAGCCACCTAACGGAGGGCTCGGCCAACTCCGACCATCCTGATCCTGGGGCGTGGATCGTTTTGCATCGACTGCTGAGAAAATACAAATTTTTTCACATATTTAGATGTAAAAAGAAATATGTAGTATATAAATTGATTTTAGGCTGGTAACTCATCTTGAACTCATTCAGTGCCATTGACGGTTATAGACGTCAAAGATATTAACTGGGTAAATTGGTTATTTATTTGTTGGTTGTTGTCGGTATTATAGGAAGAAACTAAGAGGCAGAAAACAATGAGTGGGAGTGACAGTTGTAGAGCTGGAGAGGTTTGTAGGTCGAATCAATAAACAGCACATTGATTTTCCCGCTACAAACACACTTACCGTCGTACACCCCCCCCCCGTTGTGTTAAAGACAGTCCATTCTGTGGAAACAGCACCCTCCTCGTGACCCAGGCTTTCCTAGCTAATGGCATCCCATTGTCACATGGCAGGCTGGGGGAATTTGAGTTGAAGCCCGTAAAGACACAATTGTTGGCACAAAGAAACAAGATGTGGTCATTATTTGTGGCTGGAAATGAGTAAATGAAAGACCTGACAGAAAATGCCTTTGTTTTGCTGAGCTTTCTTCTTCTCTCGTTTCATCTTCAGGTGGTTTTAATCCATTTGAACCCTAACTGGCCTTTTTCTTTACAGTGAACTCACGTCGTCCCGCAGGAGCTTGAAACGAGCGCTTGGCGAGGGAGTGGCGTTCCCAAGCATGCGGATGGATGGATGGATGGATGGATGGATGGATGGATGGATGGATGGATGGATGGATGGAAGCTTTTTTTGATGGTCAAAATCAATATAAATATTCAGATTTCTCGCCTGCCAAACCTTTCTGGCAGCGCCTCTCCAGTGCCGTAATATCCATTTCTGGTTGTTTGTCTGTTACACGCCGGCTTATTTACTCACTTCTTTATTTTTTAATGAGCTGAGTATCCACTCGAGAGCGCCGCCAATGAAACTTTAAAACGTGTACAGCAAAGAGAGGAAAATATTTACATTGAGGTCGATGAAGATGCTCGTTGGATGTAGGTTAACACCGCCGAGCCGACATGCAAACGAAATCTCAGGATAGCAACCATCAACCTGACTGATTTGATACAGTTTTTTTATCTTCCAAATGTCCAATTAGAAGTCAATCACACAGGACTAAATTTGTGTCTAGCAATGACACAGCTTATTGTACTTTTTTTGCAATTACTTGGCACAACTCTTTGTGCTGCCGTTTCAGTTGACGCAAGGTTTAAATGGCTCGTTTCTGATTTGCCTGGCAACTACACTCCACTTAAGATTTGATGGACTCTTCAATGTGTCTTTACTGTACAAAACAGCCTTTTTGGATGTTGTCCATAGACCATATATATTATTTTATTTATATATCTATGTATATATTTTTGGGGATGTTGTCCATATACCATATTTACATCTATATATAATTTTATATATATAATAAAATTAACAAAAATAAATATAATAATATAATAATTTAGAACGAGGGGTATAGGAGTCATCATTTTGTCCCTGCATAGAGAGAGTGAGAGTGAGAAATGTTTTACTGTTCCACAGTGTCTCATAGAAGTTTTATTTTGAAAAGCAGGTCACGCTCTGATAGGGTCTGAAAGGGCCCCTCACATTTCTCATGTTTATCAAGGCCTGATATGTTTTTCATGTTCCGTCAAGGTTTTCTATTCAGATGAAAAATGTGACGTTGGGTAGCTTTGGTCTGCGGCCACGGCAGGCTCAAAATGACTGAATCCGTCTCTCTGGATCTTCCCAGTCTAAGTGAGCGACATCGGTCTGTAGGAGAACACGACGGAAAGAACCTCTCGCCCGAGGCCAGGCAAAGTGCAGCAAAGTTGGCAGAACGTGACAAAACTTGAAAGCAAATACATATGCTTCGCATCCCTCCACGGAGCACCTCCAAGTTTTGTCATGCCCCGTTGCTTATTGTCACTTTTTGTTGCATTCATCCGTTTTATGAGCGCCAACTTGGTTTCACATCTGCGCTGTTTGAAAATCTGGCCAGGCGTCCACAACAATCATCGCCTGTCACTGTCACATCTGTCCATCCCGTCCCACCCTTGCGTCGTCAAAGCCGTTTAGTCCATGAAACGGGAATGCCGGGTCTGACGGCAACACGGTGTCGTACAGGTGGACAGGTGGCGACGGTGGCTGGCAAAGCAGGTGAAACGTGAGGAAAAGCAAGAACGGGCCGGCATGACGTGACGTAGCGGCGCTGCCAAGCCCCCCCCACCCCCAAAACAAAACAAGCTTCCTGTCGTATGTGCGTCTGTCTCACGGCGTCACGCCGGTTTGATCTCATCCACTTGGACACTTTGAGGGAATATTTTGCTCCCCGCCTTCCCACAGCAATCTGAATAATTTTCAACTGCATATTTTAACTCCATCTATCTTTGATGTCTTATTTGTGTGATTATATTTCCCTGCTTGTGGAAAAAAAAAAAAAAAAAAAAAAAAAAAAAAACAAGCAGCGTGCATGACTGTCATGCACTCATGGCACTTTGCACAGTTGGGACTGTTTTTAATTTGTTGTGCAAAGGATCAAAGCGAATCCCCGGCGCTCGCCTCCATTCATGTAAACATGGAGTAGCAAGGAAACTTTGGCAAAGGGCGTCCTGTTGATTCTCCGCTTCTCCTGAGGACCATTGTCTTTAAAGGAGAGGAAACTTGTTTTTCAGGGTTGGCGAGCGCCAGCGGCCATTTTAACCTGAGCAATTAAAAATGGCACGAAACGCCGAGACTGCAGAAAGCGGCGTCGCCACTTCCAATTATTGACCGGCCTCTGACTCGCTAGAAAAGAAACTTTCGTTATTCTCCTCATGGTGCTAATTTGTATTTGCCTGGCATTCATCACGTGGGGGTGTAACCTTTAATTCATCTGTTGTTTGCACTTTTGTCTGCTGACGTCAGATGTCGCGCTCCTCTGCAAAGTGTAAATTGGTCAAGCAACTTCAGAATTAGTCCAATTGCTTGATTCTCTGTCATCACTCAGACTTGGAAATTAGTGTAGCAATCGCATTTTTCTGCGGGTTTTCCATTATCAGTCCGCATGATTTGTAGTGTGGGAAATGGTGAAAGGATTCCAAATATTTCTAATTTAAGAGAGTCAAGCTAGTCAGGAGTCAAATTGACTGAAATTTGTATCAGTTCATGCTTGGATTGAATTTGACTTTTACTTGGAATTTGTTTGTGCATGTTTGGCAGGATTATCAAGAATGCATATTATTATGATTAAAATTAGAAAAGAATTGTAATATAATATATATATGTAAATATAATAATATAATAACTTAAATATTATTTAAATTAAATGTAATTATTAAGATTTTTTTAATTATTATCATTATTATTATTATTATTATTAAGTTTTTTTTTCAAAAGTATGCAAATTTTGTGCTACCTTAATTCTCGATCACAATTTTTTTTTAGGTAAATTTCTTTCCCACGGGGCTTTGCTTGTCCGGGTGAAGTTGCCATTGACCCTCCACCGATTCCGCCACTTCACGTGACCGCCATCATTTCTAGGTCTCGTCTCGCTGATGTCCCGAAAGAATACCATGTCCCGCTCAGACCTCAAACCTGACAATTTGGATTCTTCACTTCACCTCCCGTGCATGTTTTGCAAAGTTAGAGGGAGCAAAAGCAGTCCGAGAAAATCCAAATAACATTGCTTCTTGTAGTTAAAAAGACGTGGGAAGTTTTTCTTTGAAGCCAAGTTTTTCGTCGGAATTCCCAGCGCGTGATTACGGCCACGCGCTGCCTGTAGAATGTACGCACCAACCACTTGGTAATCATACGGCAGCAGCGCACATGGCAACAAACTTTTGGATGATAATGATGCAATCCCCATGTCAACTGGCCCCTCAAGTGCAGAGAGGGGAAGAAAATACAGTGCAGGCTGCAAAGGAGAGGTGTGTCTCTCCGTATGAAAATCCAATGCAAATAAGCTTTGGCCCCTGTGGTACTTGAACTGTTTTCTCTTTGATAACCCAATTATTGTCTCAAGAGCTGCGTCAATTGCTCCAGCGATCTCTTCTCCAACACATGGCTCCTCTAACCTCAAGCACTTTCCATTTGATTCTGCCATTTTTTGACAGTTCAAAGTAATCAGAGGAGGCCTCGGCCGAGGATGAGGATTGATTTTGTGTTCCCGCTTATCATGCTAATTCCCTGAAAATCAGCCGTTTTCATCCCCCTCGTCTGATTACCACTCTTGGAAAAAAGGGCCCTGAACTCCGCCTTGCTCGCCGGTGCCGTACAGGCGACATGCAACCCCCGCAATACTCTTCTTGTCGCAACTGGTCCAACTTCTCCTTGCCTTTTGTTTCAAATCTTTCAAATCGTTATGCGACCTGTGAAGGCGTCACATTTTCACCACTGACAAAATCCGACACACTGAGATGAGTTTTGTGTTTCTTATTCTGACCATTTTTATCCATCAACTGCTTTGATAAATCTGGACTCATTAAAACCATTCAAAATTATTTTTAAATGATTTAAAAAATATATTAATTTTATATTTAAAAAAATATTCGATTGAATATTTATTCATTTTATTTTTAAAAGATATTAGATGAAATATTTAAAAAATATATTTCAAAAATTCCTATCTTGTAGGCTATTACCTTTGTATTTCTAAACATTTATAGTTTATCCACAATTCAACATTTTTGATCCCAAAAAATACCCATTTATTTCCAACGGGACAGTCAACGATTGGCTTTTATTAGTTCAACTCCTTCATTTTTATCTTGGAATTAATTTTCAAGTTGACAAGACAAGCAGCATTTGTGAAATGCAATTTGACCAACCTCACTCACGTGGAGATGGGGTCGCGATATGGCTGCTTAGGGTCGCTCATTCTGCCGTTTTTCGTCTTTTACATTTTTTGACCAATTCAAATTATTTCAGTTTCAACATATTCCAAAATGTTGGGCTATTATTTCCCGATTCATAGATTTTCCGCAATTGCACGCTTTTGACCTCAAGAATCACGATTTGTTCCCCATTGGAAAATTCATTCAAAATTGTAAATGTTGTAAAAATTTTCCACTCATATGCGGGTATGACTTCAAGAATTTGACCCGACATAACCAGTCCGAAGATAAGACGAAACGAAGCAGTCTCCACTTTTGAGCCATGATAGGAATTTTCTCCTTCAACACAATGACATGAATTATTTCTTTGATGCGAGTGCGTTTGTTATGGAAATGTGCGGCCGTGCAATGCGTGCGGGATGAAAACACCTTCACCATGGCAAACGTCGACAGCAACCGCCACCGCACCTTTCATGACAAGCGCTTTCAATTTTTGCTCTTTGTTTTCATCTCCTCAAATATAAATAATTGCTGTAGGAACTCACAACCTTATCTGCAATTAAATAATTAAAAATGCAGATTTAGGTGGGAATAATGGATCCCAGGAGAGAAGAAGGGGGGAGTGTGTGAGAACGGTCCCGTGCTTAATTAAAGTTTACAAACGGCTGTGACGGGACGAGAGCGACTGTTTGGTGAAAATGTTTGCAGAGCGTCTTTCAAGCCCTTTGTAAACATTCAAGCATCTTAATCGACTCATTAATCAAGCAAATTGCAATCATAACGTCCAATTTGTTTGTGATGCGTACATAACACATAAACAGTTGCTATTTAATTGAAGCAGTCTGCCGCCTGGTGGGGACCATCTTGGAACTTCCGTATCAGCCTTTCTGACTGAGTTGTTGCGTCAAAGATGGAACCATCTTGGAGGATGTAGCGTGATCTTTTTGAATTCAGAATTGAGTGGTATCATTGCATTGGTATCGGCAGTTTGAAGTTTGGGTTGTTTTACAGTTGAGGCTCATGGACAGATTTTTGAAATCTCACAACCACTACGTACGCCATCTTGCATTCATTTACATTACACGTGTTACACATCCATCATCATAAACAATATTTGTCAAAGTTGTCTCCAAGAATGGCAACGCAAGATGGCTGCCTTCTGCCAGTTGTTCATGTCTCGTGGCCGACAACAATGAACCTCAGAAAATCACAGTCCAATTGTATTTCATAGACAAAAGACTAAATGAATAAATAAATAAATCGCCCGTGCGTTTAACAAGCATTGTCACACTGTCAGAAAGCCGAGACCCATTGACCCAGAACAATTTAAATTCAAGTTACGTAACGTTCGCCGCCAGCTGACTGTATTTTTGGCGCTGATATTTGAACCAATTAAACACCAGCAATTGGACTTGAAGTGTGTCTGCTTTTCTTCAGCCTTATTGCTTCAAGTGAAAAACTGCAATCGCCAGGAATCGTCATTAAAAATAATATCCTTTTAGAAATTAACAGCATGAAATGACAAAGGAAAGAGCAAATTGAAATAAAATACACGACTGATGGTTCCTGCCATCACTGTAGCACCTTGCTGTTGTTCCCGCTTCAATTGCCCCCCCCCCCCACTCACATTTTGGGCGTTCTACCGAGTGAAGTGCATCTCACCATCTTGTTTCATTGATGTGCGGGCTTCACCAGATGACGACAAGTCCGAGTTCCTGGAGAGCGCCACTCAAGTGATTGGCTGCTAAAATGCACACGGCCACGTTACGTCTCAGTCTGCACTCGTTCACACCCGACATAATTTCTAAACTGATTTCGGGCTCACCTCAAGTGCCGACACTTGTTGCGGTGCCGTTAATGCTAAACCGCGGCTGACAAAAAAACAACAAAAAAACGTACACACCACAATTTGTGAGCCTTCATTTCCTTCCGACGAAAAAATAATGGCACATCTTGGAGGTGTAAACATCACAATCCACACACTGAATGGCGAAGGTTAATTTTGCATAATATTTGACAAGATGCCATCAGGGCGGCGGCAGCCCCTTGATTGACAGTCTCTCGGGTGTATGCCATTTAACCACCGCGACCTTCCACACATCGCTGCCCTTGTGAAAAGGTCACCCTTGTTTTGCTAATGACTCATCTGTTCTCAGGACTTGCGTCGTGTCGGACCACAAAGTATTTTTGCATACCGGTGTTTGAAACCGGTACTGCTTCTGGATACATTTTGGGCCCGCCAACTGTGCCTTTGATGTCACAAAAAGAAAATGTGAATTGTGACCTTGAATAGCTGACAAATAAATGGGATAGCAGAACCTGGCCGCATCCTCCTAGAGGAGCAACTCCAGGAAATTGGCCTTATTCCCTACACACTAGGAGGGAGGCAAGTGGCAATTAGGACGCTGATTAAGGCAAGGCGCTCTCAAACACAAATTCATAGAAGAGGAGATGATTTTGAAATGTCCTGACCTTGTGCTTATTATCTGCGGCTAATCACTGCTGGCCTCCTGATAAATCTGCAACCTGGTCAACCTGTTTGATGAATTCTCTTTCCTTCTTGTTTGCATTGCTTGTGTGGGGCTGGGGGCTATTAAAGGACTCCTTTGGGCTTTTAACCTCATTTGTTTGCTTCATTTTATTTTTTTATTTATTTTTTCCTAAATAGACTCACTTTTTCCCGCCGGCACCATTGAAAAAATGGCTATGACACATTCTGTTAGATTTTTTATTTGACATGGTTAGTCAGAGGGATGTCAAAAAAAAGAAAATGTTGACCTGTGAAAATAGACGGCGGTGGCAAATCCATTCTTTCAAATAACGTCTTTCAATGACATTCTCTTTCGATAACAAAAGTATTCCATGACGCATCATTCAGCTCGGTTAACTATCGCTATTGATCCATGATCGGATTGGATCTATTCCGGCTCTGTGCAGCTGTGGGCCTGTCACATTAAGCTCGCCATGACCCCGAGGTGAAATCCAGCCGGGTGCAGGAACTAGCGGCGGCCTCCAAGCCTCTGTTTCATCCCGAGCTGATTAATACGCCAAATAGGAGGCGACACACGTCACTAAAGATGCCAATGGTAATTAATTAGCATCTCATTTTGAACATGGCACAACAGGACGCAGAGCTTGCTTCTCCATGCCATCTCGCCCAAGGCTTTGTATTATCAGGGTCAAAATCACAACCACCGCTTAATAAATTGAGGAGCGCACGATGACAGTCGAATTTTCATGGCGTGTCCCCGTCTCGTCGTTTCCCAGCGCCCCTGGCTACACAAAACGGTCCCAGCGTCGTCGTGTAAGAGATCAAAAGGGAGGGGGAGATGAGGGGGGGGTACTCGGATTGTGTTACATTGGGGTCTTTAGATGGAAATGGCTTCACTGAAAGTTAGAAATGTGAAGTTTGAATGTTAATATATCACACAAAAAATATTTCCAGATTGTTTATTTGGTTTGTAGCCGAAATCATGAAATCAACCAATAATAAATCCTCTCACCGTTCTTGAGTTTCACAGTGAAGCTAAGAAGTCAACGACAAGCAGTGAGGAATATCTCGAAAAGCAAAAAGTTGCAAAAACGGACGTTTTTGAAGATTTATTGAGTAACTGTAAATTTGAAAGCGATTTTGGAGCCGGTCAAAGCAGTGGAGCTTCATTCGACTCACTGTTTGAAACTTCCTCTGTGAAAAGCCTTAGTAGATCATGAGGTCCTCCATCAGAACATGATGTGTTGGAATCTATGGTAAACAAAACCTGGTGCAAGACGGTGAGGAAACTCATCAAGACTTGAAAACCGAATCCCACGGCAACCGTCGTTTAGGGCAAACGGGGTGTAAACGTAGCCTAAAGTTAGCACGTCATTATCAAGAGGAGCAGCCCTTGCATTTGAACTCTAATAGTCTTCGGTCGTAATTACTACCAGTGCTTCGGGGCTTCTGTCACTGGGATGTGTTTGAAGCAAGCAGAAGATGTGAAGAATCACAAAAAGGTCCTGTTACAGAATGTGAGGTCTTTTGTTTCCAGCCCTTAATGCATCCTTAAAATGACTTTAGACCAAATAAACGGAATCTGCAAGGAAGGTTTGACGTCAGGTATGCAGACAAAAACAGCCAAATTGCCCTTGTAGGCATTTTCCATGACAGCAGAGCTCTAATAGTATTTTTTTTTCCTCCTTCTGTTGTTCGGACAGAAAGCCTCTGGAAACCGCAGTGATCCTGCTTTTCAGGCAAACTGTTTACCTGCCAGCTACGGACTAGCCTCGCCACAACGACTGCGATATGTGTTGTGAATTAGCCACAAGCACCTGGGCTGCAGCTTAAAGAACGATGGGGGAGCAATAGGTGGATGGAAGCGACCCGCCTCTGCCAACCGCATGGCCGCATTGAGATACTGAAGCTTGGATTATTGGTTCCAGCCTCGGTGGGGGTGGGGGGGGGGGGGGCAGGCCGCCACGGCTGGCCCGCCCAGTCAAACCACAACAGAAGGCATGAAAAACAAACTTCTCAGAATAGCAGTTTGGCTGCTTGTTCAAAGATTTGCGGGGAGATGTTTGATCTGGGTTCAACAATCTGCAGCGACCGTACATTCCGGCGGCACGACGTGGTGGCGAGCAAAATCCACTTCTGCTCAGAGGTGCGATGTATGTATCTTCTCAATTCTACGGCCAGGTAGCTATGCTATGCTAACTGACTTTGATTACCCTGATGGACTGTCAGCAAACGCTTGTGACTTTGCATTTCTACAGCATACCGTGTCGCTAGCCAAAAGTTCACCGGGGGTTTCCCCTCTGTTACCAGTTAAACCATTTTTTTCATCCAAATACCAATGTTCTTTTCAAGAGCAATCAGGAAATAGACTGAGCCATTGTTTTTTCATTTAAAGTTCAGTTCGGAAGGTTTATGTAGGCCCTTGGCGTTAGATGGTGAGGTATCAAGCAGTGTGAGACAACAATGCTAGCAGACAATGGAGGGGGGGGTTAAAAAAAAAAGAGACAGAACGCTGATGCCCATAATGACAATGTGACTGCATAATAAGCACCGGCAATTAGCCCGGCCCAGCCATTGGCAGATTGTAATTAATGCGCTGCCGGTCCACGGAATCAGTCAAGCTAATTTGGTTGTGGGTGGGGCAGCGGTGCAGATCAGATCCGAGGATAATTGCGGGTGACTTGGGTCGCTTGCAAGTCCGCAACTCGGGTCTCCTGAGGACGTTACGCAATTGTAAATTCCCCCTTCATCATCTAAACATGTGCCCCGCAGAGCTTGCTGGAGCTACAGAGAATAGTACAACAACCAACATTCGGGCTCACTGGGTGGGTGGCTGGGTTTGGGCAGGGCAGGAAGGGGAGGGGGAGGGGCTACAATCACAGATGATCCTAATTTGGTGTGGTATGGAGTGCAGTTTAGATCAAACACAGCCATGTAAATGAGTCGAGGTTTTCAGAATTAGGTATCAGGGTGGGGACGTATGTGTCTTCTGTCTGTCCACACTCAGGCTCCTCCTACTTTCACCTGACCTATTGCCCAAAAAACGCTAGGATCGGTTGTCCCTGAGAACTTGATGCCGAACACATTTGCTCTTCAAGCATTCAAACTATTTCAATCGAGGAGACTAAAATCATATTCCTTCCATTTCCTTTGGTTTTCTCAAATCGCTCCGCCGAAGGTTTGTTGGTGCAAGTACGTTTGACATTGTGGTGAGAAGGTTTTAAGTCGACGGAGAGTCTTGCCATTGATGGCACCTTGCTTCTAATTAGCAAAGTTGACCGTTGACGGTAACGAGACGAGCTGAAGGATCTCCTCTGTGCAATGTAATGATGCGTCATCACGACAAGACCAACGCCCTCCCTCGGCATCTCTGCGTGAACCAGGTAGCCTTTTGAAATCTAATTAAAAAAAGTCCTCCTCCATCCTTCGAGTAAATTATTCATCTCGTCTCTCATTTCCAACAGCGGTTTCAATCATATGACACCTTTTCGAGTTAAATTCACTTGAGACTTTAAAAGACATTATTGGATAACTGAAGACGTCTGCTGCTAAATTAGTGAAGTTTTTGAGGACACGTTGGTTCGTTGAAAAAAAAAAAAAAGTTCAACTCTTCCCCCATTGCCCAGAATGGATGCATGACATTTTTTAATGAAACCCTTCAAGTGATTTTCTGAAAAGGAGCTGTCATTTCAACAAATGAGTTCTAAATGAAGCTAGCTGAGACCAGCCTGCTGTGCGCGCTTTCTAATTAAACGGGACTTCTCAGAGTCGCTTCTTCACACTGTAAATTACGAGAAACTAAAAGTAGACCTTATTTTTTGCCGTTTTATGACTGGACATTTAAAAGGTCGCGGTGGACTACATACAACCTGTGCAGGTGTGGTTTAAAATTAAATTAGATTTTAAAAGGTGCGGTCAATGAAAAATGAAATTTAAAAAAATAATAATAATAATTTTTTGTTGTATTGTGCTATCGTGCATGGCAATTTTTTGTAATGACGTTTAAGTGATATTTATTATTTTTTAAAAATGGAGCAAAACTATTTTGTGTGAGAGCCAGAAAGAAATTCAATGTTGCCTCCATAGAGAAGAGTGAAAGCTCAAGAACGTCGACTCAACCAATTGTCACCAAATACCTTGGTCAAATGTTAATTTGAGTTCTCTTTATGCATTTATCCCTAAACATATTTTTACCGCAGTTGTAGTAAAAAAAAATATATATTTTCTAGCACATCAGGTTGTTGAGATCTTTCCATGTCTTGTTTTCAGGCTGGTCCTCTAAAATCTTGCCTTTACCATACTTTGTAACTTTTAACTATGGCGGCTTAGAAAAAGTTCCACCTGTTGCCGAGCCTAACCCTTTATTCAAAAATATGACTAAATACATTACTCGATGACCTCTTTTTGTTATTAGATCACTAGAATAAAAACCTGATGAGCTGGAGAAATCACAAGGGTAGATTTGGAATCAGTGCAAAAAATGACAGAAGTGTAATTGCACCTGTGATTCAAAAAAAGATGTAGTTAAGTTATTTAATCCTGTCATTTTATTTTATTTTTTGAATCCAAACAAGCACATTACAAATGGTAGCCGCGGACTAACTAACCAATGTCACTGAACCTTTCCGAGCCAAAACCACGACCCCCCCCCCTCGCAGAGAAACCTGAGGCTGGCACGGAATGGACGGGCTGCCAAGCTCAGCACATGGCTCCTGAGTTGGGGACAACACAAGTGAGGTCCCTGCAGGGCCCTTCCGCTCGTACAAATCTGCACCACCACCACACACACACAGACACACACACACGCTCTCCTCCTCAGGCAGAGGGGGGCGCACACAGTAGCCACCCCGGGAGAAATGAGACAACGGGGACTATAATTCCTCGGAGCGACTCTCCTCTTTCCACCTCGTCCTCCTCTTTGCCGCTGCGGGCCACGTCCTGCACATGTGATCGGGCGCAGGGTCTCATGCTGCATTAGCCATACACCTCGATGTCCTTGTGCACGTCGCTCAAAGCTATGTGCACTCATGTGACATCAAAAGTGGGACACAAGCGTCACACTCGCAGGCCGGCAGGATGGCGAGCACTGCAGTATGGTACTTTTTTTTGTGTAAACACAATCACACATCAGTGGTATCATCAAATATTATGTTCTGGAGTTAAGTTGAAGTCCAGTTGCGCACCGAGGCAAGTGATTGAATGTAGGTGAAGTGTCATGTGATGTGCAGGGTTCTGTAACCGCAACCCAAAAAGTTGGGACATGGTGTAAGGTGGAAATGGAAAAAGAATAGAATTTTTTTTTTCAAATCCTTTTCAACTTGTATTCAGTTGAATGCAGAGACAAGATGGTGACGTGTTTTTATTTTTGTGTATTTTTTTTATTTGTTCATTTTTTTTTTGTTTTGTTTTGTTTTGTTTATTATTATTATTATTATTATATAAAATATTATAAATATTTGTATTATGAATATTTATATAAATAATAATAATAATAATGGATATAATAATATATAAATATTTTTTATAAATAAAATTCTCCCATTTTGAATTTGATGCCAGCAACGCAGTTTACAAAAACTAGAACAAGGGCAACAAAAGATAATTGAGGATTAATCTTTTTATATTGTACATCGACATCCGGAAATGCCCCTAGCTTCTCCGAGCTTCTCCGAGCTTCTCCGAGCTTCATCTAATCTGATATGAAAGTGAAAAAGTTTGGTGTAGTCTGACGAGGCCTCTTTTCAAATCATTTGGTTATACGTGTCCACCCTTTAGATGGAAACCAATCCGACCTTAAATATGATCTTTGTTTACCAACACAGACCACGGTCTATAAACAATGAGACTGCCATCACTACTTGATAATCAGCAGCCTGTTTGAGAGCAATGTGGCCATCTTTCTTGGTGACATCACCACCATTTGTCTTCTTTCATCCAAAACTTTCTCTCCCAACTCTTCCATCAGCGCACTTTGTAATGGAGGAGCTACCTGCCGTTTATTTCCGCCGCCTCCCCCCCTTACTGACACCCCCACAAAGATCTGCTGCTATCAGGAGGCCACATCATTATGAATTATTGTTTGTGGCCCAAGTAGAAAATTGTACTTTGTGGCCGGCTTTCTACCGTGATAAATCAACCCGTCGCTTCTCACATCTCGGAACCTCAAAGCTGCTGAGCTAGGGACATTAGCTCCAGCGACATCAACAAACCATTTACCTCACCCGCCTCCTCCAAAACTTCCTGCAGGTTGTTTGTTGTTGCTTTTCTGCCATTTATCATCTACGGTTCTTTGCTCTTCCGTGATTAGTAGCAGGAGTCAAGAAAGGAAGAAGGCATCAGTTGCTATCTGATCACTGCTTGACTAGAAGGTGAAGAGACTCCATCCAACGGCTAAAGCAATCCTGCATGGCGGCGGCGGCAAGATAAGAACCTTCACCAAGCTGAGAAGTTGCTGACTATTGCTCACAAAGAGAAGTCCAGCATGCGGTGAGATCATCGGGCGAAGTTTGGATGAGGAAAAACAAATGGATGTTGTGGCACAATCTGGCCAGATGGAGAGAAAATGAGAAAAGGGAAGTGATAAACAGAAGATGAGGAGGAGCTAAGCACGGGATAGAAAGATGGTGATCACAGAGGGAGGGCCAAGCCAGGCATCTTTGTCGACGGTAATTAATTGGAACAAAAAAGCCGCTTCCTCCTCACCTGCTTCAAAAAATATGGCCGCGGGTTATTGCCAGGCATTACCTTGATACGCTCGCTCGCCCGGCGAGTCACTTAGCTCTCGCGTCAAGTGCGTTCTGATCACCGGGCCGGCCTCCAACTTGCTCCGACTGATGAATATTAATCAGTTGGCAGACGGGTGCGCTGATCTGAGCTGTCTGCTGACTGCTTCCCAGCGTGGAGCCGCACCTAGCTCTAGGTGACTGTCTGCTTTGATTAGTGGCACATTATGAGCTCTTTTTCTTGCTGCTGTGGCTCACACGGCCGGCGCTCTTTCAAATTTTACATGTGGAAAGACCATGGGAAACAAACGTTTCCGTTATATAAATCTTGGGTAGGTTTGAGCATTAGTTTCAAAGGTGAGACTGATGGAAGGACAATTACTGCAAAAAAATTCCCATTGATGCTCAGGCTGCTGTGGATAGGAAGGGAGAAAATTTCCTATTTATCGTCATTTTTTAATACCTTTATTTATCCAGATAAGGCTGCTAACAGATTATCATTTGCAATGCCGGTCTGACATAAAAAATATTACCATCATCCACTTTATTATATTATATTATATTCATCCATCCATCCATCTTCTGTACCGCTTAGTCCCCCACGGGGGTCGCGGGCGTGCTGGAGCCTATCCCAGCGTCATCGGGCAGTAGGCGGGGGACACCCTGAACCGGTTGCCAGCCAATCGCAGGGCACACAGAGACAAACAACCATTCGCACTCGCACTCACACCTAGGGACAATTTGGAGCGCTCAATCAGCCTATGTTTTTGGGATGTGGGAGGAAACCGGAGTGCCCGGAGAAAACCCACGCGGGCCCGGGGAGAACATGCAAACTCCACACAGGGAGGGCCGGAGGTGGAATCGAACCCGCACCCTCCTAACTGTGAGGCGGACGTGCTACCCAGTGCGCCACCGAGCCGCCCTATATTATATTATATTATATTATATTATATTATATTATATATTTTATCATATTATATTTTTGTTTGAACCCAAGTGAGCATCAACACTGGGTTCTGGAGAAGCTTTTCACAAAATACTTTCAACCTAACAATTACAACACGGGCCTCTGTTACTCGCCTACCAGCAAGGCCACCTCAGCTAAGATCCAATCAGGTGTCAGATTACTTGCTGGAGTAAGGCTGAGCTAGCATGGCTACCAGCCGCTACCTCATTTGTCTTGCTCTGAGGCGGTGTGGTGGGTTGACTGACCCTTGACCCCGCAGAACGGCACGGCATCCATCACACGCCGTTAGGTAATGTGGTTAACTGTCTGCTTCCTGACACAATCGGCGCTGCTTCGGGGAGTTGTGAGTCAATTTGTCTCCAGGTGGATGGGCCAAAGGGAATGATCTTTCATCCGGTTCCTTCTGATGAAGTCGTTACGAGGTGGTTTCAGGTGACAAAGGAACACGGTCCATCATTCAGCACTTGCTGACTATCTGAGATGTTTCTTGTCTGCTGAGGGTCGTCGCCGCTGTTGCCAAATGTTAAGTGATCTCTTGGAAGAGAGAAACAAAGGATTCAAGTGTTGAAGCATTCGAGCCGCGTAGTGGTTAACGCACCCGTCGTGATTTCCTTGGCTGGTCCGATCCTGAAATCCTGAAGACTCAAAATCGCCCTTAGCTGTGATTGAAAGCACCATTGCTTGTTTGTCCTTGTGATTGGCTGATGACCAGTCCATGGTGCACTTGGCCTTCCTTCTAAAGTCAGTTGGGATACGCTTGAGTTTAGCCGTAAAGCTAATCAGGATAAGCAAGAGTATGAATAATGTGAGCAGTCAGATGGCCCAGAGTCATTTATCCTTCCTTTTGAGGAAGGAAGTGATCTTTCCCAGGCTAAAAAAAACTAGCTTAGCTTTTTTTATTTTATTTTTATTAATGTTTGATGGTAATTATTCACATCCACTAATTTTATTGAATTATTCTTCACTCACTATTCAGCACCATGACTAAGTATTACTGGCGAGAAGACATTGTTGACAACATCAGCAGCAGTCCTGAAAATTCAATCCACATGAAGCCGTCATTATTCCATATTGTAAAATTCATCAGTCATCATTCGGGCCAGGTACACTAATGGCCACCAAACTCTCCTCTTGTTCATGTCGACACACCCCAATGGCCGTCCACAGAGTTGAGCAGATGGAAGGCGCCTTTCCGTTCACCGACTCGGCCAACTCATGCGTGGATTCAACACGGCACCCAGAGACCCTTTTTGTGATCCGGGTTGACGCAACGACACCCCATTATCTGAGTTCCCCGACCACGGCAGATGTCAACAGCCGTCTTTTATGTCCTGATCGCTCGACCGCATGGCGCCAAGGTGGCCGCGTGGCGCCAAGGTGGTGGCATACCTCTCGTTGAGAGTAAACAGCTGATTTACCTCTCTTCCCAAAACCCAAATAATGTGTCGTGAGCAGATGTTGGAGTGGCTCTTAGGGGTCCTTATTGTCGATGGAGGGATGGGGTGTGGGGGGGCTTTCATCATTAGACGTGGCTGTGTTTTTAAAAGGTGTTATTTTAGCGCTGTTAATAGCCGCAGGCTGGACCAAGAGTGCTGTCAGCAACACACAAGGGGAGAGAGCCAGCACCGTGGACCGAAGCTAATGGAGTCAAAACAACCTGGAGCTCCAAATTACCAAAAAAAAAAAACAGATCAAGGTTTCGAGCAAAAAACAAGGGCTGGCATTCAACACTTGCGCAACACATCAACGAGAGGCGCTTTAATTCGCTCATTTGAATATTTAGCCTCCGACAACCTGAGCAGATTTTACGACCGCAGGGGAAAGAAATTGTGGCACATTTTCCCAACAAACTGAGTTAAGCGGACCTCAAGGAGGGCTTTTAGAAAACAAATGACAGTCTTTAACACAGGTGGATGTGAAAATGACTGCCTGCAAGTTGATGGGTTCAGAGGCTAACGGCTTGACAGGATGCATTAAGGCGCTTGCAGGAACCCAGCTATAGCCCTGTCCAATTTTGCGTGTCCCTTAAATAACCCTCTCTGCAAACATACCCCCCCACACACACACACGCACATGCACTTGTGTGTATATGTGAGTGTGAGGAAGCAGATGTTTGTACGAGCACGGCAGCCTGGCAGAGGGAGGCCAGCAGCAGATGCCTGTACTGGTGCCAAGGTTCAAGATTGTACAGACGTTAAATGTTCCAAGTGTAAAAATTGCCCTCAGTGTGCCATAGGTGCATCCCCCCCCCACACACACACACACACACATCAGCCCTGTCCACTTAACCCTATCCTTCTGTTTCACCATCGTTCTTACCATTTTTTCCCCCCATCAATTTGTTGAATTATTTACTCATTCCTTTACTTGCTTGACTACTTAATGACCTTCCCGCAGGCTTGGTGCCGGTGTGTTGATATCGCATGATTGCAATTTATGTCTTGATACTAATTGGCGCCATGGCAACCATGGACCTTGTCAGTTGCCTTTATCACGTGATCCCCCAAATTGTGTGAGCCATCATTGTTTCATCATCGTCATCGTATGTGGCCCAAATGATGAATAAATAAACAAATAGATAAATAAATAGGAAAAAAATAGAATAATAAATAAAAATAAATAAATAGGAAAAAATTGAATAATAAATATATATAAATAAATAAATAAATAAATAAATAAGAAGCATACACTTGCTATTGCTTTCCTTGTCATGTGTGGACTCTCACATTACAAAAATCGGTCGGTAGACTTGACAAAACGGAAGTCTGACAAACCTCAAATGAAAACATAATCCTAACTGGCATCATTTCCCAACGTGGAAGTAACTCTTCACATTCTCACACTCAGCATGTGACTTATTATTTCCTCCTCCCGTGGGTCCCCCGTTCAAGGTCACTGAAAGCTTCGTCTGTGTAAATCTTTTGTTATGAACATACAGTCAGTAAATCCACGGAGTATTAACGGCGCGCACCTTCATTAGGAGGCGTGAGGTGGAGGAGGTAGCCCCACGTTTGTGTGACAATGAAGATCCTTCACTTCCTGCTCTGCGCGTCTCCTGACGGCTACCCGCGTTCGCTACTTTGGCTCGGCTTTGGTACGGCTTACATTATGAACATCATCATCATCATCACCCTCGGGAAATGGCAGTGATCAAATTCCACTCTAATTAAAATGAACCTGTGCTGTTTAATATGTGCAGAACGATGCTGATTGCACAAGCGGGCCCCTCCTTTTGTCGGCCACGGAACATTCAACATTCGTGTTTCGGAAGCCCTTCCGCTATTCTTCCTGAGCAGCTCAACATTCTGACACATAATTTAAGCAAGTTACGAGCCAGACCGCCTCATCTCTGTCAAACATAATAAAGCAGGAGGTTGACGAACGCCATCGGTGGCTTACATCACAATTTGTCTGTTCCTCAAATGACTCTAATTAGGCTGCTTGTGTCTCAGAACCAGGTTTAAAAAACTGCCCAAAGTCAAATTCGTCTCGCCGTGAGATGTCGAGGCAGGTCGCGTGTGTGTTGCTCGTATGTTTATGGCACCAACATTGTCGAGGGTCTCCAGAGCTGTCACCCATCACGTTCACCTATAGATGCTCGAGGGAGCAGGTAGCTTGCACACCACTGCACAAACACGGCGCTCCGGCCCCGCCCCCCACCTTCCTCACTTTTATTTGACATTTTATTTGGCTGTGACAAATGAGCAGCAGTTGGATTATAACATAATTTGTCTCTTCTTTATTACCGGCACAAAGGAGGCCATTCATTAATTATTCTGCCGTTGCCGCTCACCGCTAACTGGAAAGGTCCCTCTTTGGACAGATGGCGAGGACAATGTTATTTGTATCAATCAGTCCCAAATTTTCAACGAGGATTACCATTCCTTGGACCTTGATTTATTTCTCTGCAACTCGTCCCATTCACAGCCTCACTGGGGCACTTAGACAGAAGGATTGAAAGCTGAATTACACGAAAGAGAGAAGAGCGCAAACAGTTGCCTAAGGAGGCCTAAAGCTGAATTTACTCTGCAGCTCCAAGTGCCCCGTTGTGATTTAATGCCGATATTCAGTATTTTCAGATATTTTCTGATATTCAGTACGAGGCAGTAGCACACAAATAACACAAGCGTCATAACCAGACAGCGACAAAAATTCAGGTAATCATTAATGAATGCAAAATAGAAATATGTAATGTTTTATAGTGTTTACATTGGAAGCAATTCGATTTGTATCTGATTTTGTATCTGATCCCAATCAAAGGTTAATGGCTTTCAATTATTTTTTTTTTACTTTTGCATATTTCAACTGTGAGTGACACTTATGAGCAAAAAGTATAATTGTGTAAAGCCAGCCTAAATTGCCTGTCAGATAACCTACCGCTAAATAAATAAATAAAATAAAAATAAATAAAAAAGCATTTTGGGCAGATGTGTACTTTGGTTTTAGTTCTCTTCAGCAAACTTTGTTTTTTATGTTATCAAGTGGTGTTGTCCAAATTTAAAAACTCATCTGAGGCCATATGTCAACTTACTGCGCTCACCCCAGATCGCCCTTTTGAATGACCCTTGAGCCAGAGAATCGAGTTTAAGTTGCAGCTTCCTCCCCAAGAGAAGCATTTGTTGACGCCATTCGTGCGCCCGCCTTGTCTCGGCTGCACTTTGTAGCAGTTTGTAGGTTCACAAGCTGCTCAACAAGCTTCTTGCTTGTTGTCAGAAACAGTCAGCTCTGCCTCTGACTCCGCCTCTAACAAGCCATCATTACCCCCCCCACACACACACAAACCAGTCCCAGAGCGCCACTCGGCAGCCCAGGCATCATAATTTAAGCGCCTACATTGAAAGAGAATATATTGTGATGAACGGCATTTATGGAGGAATTAGTTTTATGCAAAGGAGCGGAGATGAAAGCAGGTATCTTTATAAATTATGAATCCTGTTCTTGCAACTTCCCAGATCTGATGAAGGGAGTGCACCTCCCCTCTTCATTAAAAGAGGAGGAAGATGGCTCATCAGGTAGCAGTCAAGAGAGCCAAGCAGTGAGAGGTGTAAAGCGCCGACACAGACGCAAGGACAGGACACATGAGGTAAAAAAAAAAAAAAATCACCATTTCTCCTCCAAATGTTTGCCCGTCGACTAAAACAATCTCCCCGACGGCCTTGGGCTCGGCGCAAGAACGGCCAGGCGCTACAGAAGCGCGCATAAAAAGTCAATTCATCAAGACGAGCATAATTTGCTCAGAACAGAAAGCGCCACAAAAGGGGGCGAGCTTGTCAGCAAGACAGGTGGCGGGAGATCTCGCTCTGATACTGAGCGATATGAATAATAGATTCCGCTAAATGTACGCCAGGACCCAGGCTGTAAACACAGCTGCCTCCTTTCCCTTCCAACAGAACAGCTTGGCTGGATGAGAAGCCCGAGCTCTCTGCCTCCACCTGAGGACCAAGAGGGGGGAGGCTGTGAGGGGAGGGGGGGGTGTGCTGGCGAGGAGAGGCGGAGGGGGTGATTAACTAATCAAATGCACAGGCTAAACAGGAGACAGACAAAGGAGGAAGGTGCAAAGCGGTAACAGCATGTGTCGTTACTGCGGCAGGTAACAAGGAAGCCTGAGACACTCGTATTTGCGGAGAAGGGCTTGTTGCTTCAAAACTCTTCTGCTGTTCGGGGGATTGTAATTAAGTATTTTTCCCTCGTCGTCTTTGTTGTTGTTGTTACTCAGTCAAACGCTCTAAATAATGCAGACGCCACCAATGGCATTTGTTTTGGACGCGGCGGCGAGGGCGGTTACTTATGAATTCTCACATGATTCTCGCCGGTTACTCACGGAGGGCCGCGCCGCTGATGTCATCTTCCTCGCCAAACCAACGCCCACTTTACACCTCTATGAGTCCCCGGATGAAATTTGTCCTGCCCGAGGTAATTAATTCTTCAATTAAAACGTTGTTAAATATTTTTAATGAGTAATTGTCACCGGGGACTGGAGTAAAAAAAATACAAATCTGGAACTTCTGCCGATGTCTTCTCTGACCCACTTTTTTTAATTTTTATGAATTAAGAAAAATCCAACGCAAAGTGTCCTGTGCTCCTCCTCTCGGGTGACTCCTCCCTAATTAGGACACAAGACGGCGCGTGGCATCCTGTGACATCACACAACCCAATCCACTTAACCTTATTTTTTGTAAAAACAAATCTTTCTCAACAGAGGTACTAAAACATTCATTCTTTGGAATGATATGTCCAAAGATTTTGCTCCATAATGCATTTATTTTTAAATAAATAAATAAAAATAAATATATTAGTTTTCCCACACATCCACATATACAGTACGATAAAACAATTTTTACTGCTGTAGAACTCGGGAGTTGGTATAGTCAAGTCTTTGTTGGTTCTCAGTCCGGTGATGTTTTTTTGCGCATCTACTAAAGGCGATGGCTAATCATGACACTAGTTCAGGGAGCCTCAGTTCATTACAGCTCTGCACTCTTGTTCTCTCAATTAGTCTGTTGAACACACTGTTTGCTTAATTGCCCCAAAACCACCCCCCAGGTCCTCCCTCAACGGTGGCCCATTAAAGAAGGGCCATCAGAACAATGATACCTCACTGGTGTACGTTAAGTGAGCGATGATGGATGAGAATGGGCCTCGGTGTCAAAGAGCTCTTTTACTGCAGATTGATGCAGTGGGCACGCACGCCAATCGCCAAAGCCGAGTGTCCTACTTATACCACTATATCCGGGGAGGGGGGGGCTATCCAAATAAGCTCATTAGCACAATTAGCGCTCGATTCCTGCCGATGGACCTCTGAAGCTCAAGTTTGACTGACAAAAAAGACAAGATGCAGTGGAACCCATGGTTAAACAAAATGGGGGGAAAAAATGATGTGACCTTTTGACTTATTGTGCTGCCAACCACATACGAAATATTTTTAAATGTAAATTGCTGCTCTTTTCTAAACAAAGACGCCGCTCGCTTTCCCCCGCACGGCACACCGCCGCCACTGCAGCCATTAAGGTGCAGCGCAAAGACACACAAAGCCTCTAACGTCGTCTTCTTAATTATATATAGACGCCATTATATTCCCCAGATGAGCTGGTATATTTAAAGAAAGCAAGGTCCTTCCAACACTTTGCCTCTTAGGAATCTCATACTTAACAGGAGATGTGCTCTTAAGGGAGCCTCCTCTGGGCACGGGCGAGCCAATCAGCCGGCGCGACGGCGTGGTGAACAAGCTCCAACTCATTACGTGCATTTGAGTTCTGCAGGCATGTGTCTCTGCAGAGAGGAATTTTAAAATTGGGGATTTTTATTTGAAATACAAAGTGGATTATCTTTGCGTAATTTCACATAGCATTATGGCTAGCCTGCTAAGCTAAAAACTCCGGTAAAATTGGGAAATTTTATTTGAAATACAAAGTGGATTATATTTGCGTAATTTCATATAGCATCATGGTTAGCCTGCTAAGCTAACAACTCTGGTAAAATTGGGGATTTTTATTTGAAATACAAAGTGGATTGTTTTTGCGTAATTTCACATAGCATCATGGCTAGCCTGCCAAGCTAACAACTCTGCGACATTAATCTGTCGCAAATTCGAGCTTCTCTTGTCAGCTTTTGAGAGGTTCCAAAATTCTGTCTACAAACTCATTGACTGAAGTAAAAAAAAATCAACTATTTGTCCTTAGCAATCCAGAAGCGCTCTCTCGGCTCCGACTGTAATTAGCCTCACTGTGCATCTTGGTGCTGCGTTAGCGGCCTCTTCCAGTGACAGGTAATAATGCACACAGCTTAATTGCAAATGAATGCGCACACCCCATTTCCATTAGGCATAAATAATTTGGCCACTTGGGTATGTGCCTTCCAAATTACTTATTCTTTTTGTGTCTCAAATTACCTATTCTTTCTGATGTTGAGTTTAGTTGATTAGCGAGCTGCGCGCCACTCGCCACTGGCTTACTTCAGGTTTCCACGCAACAGTCGTGTTTGCGTTTGTTTGTTCATGCGGGGTTACGCCAAAACGATTCCCATCTCACCTTCCTTGTGAAAGATGAATATTCAGTTGCACACACACACACATGCGAAACATGCATCTTATCACCTTCATGAAATATTGATTTTTCTTTTCCCACCAACTCTAAAGAAAATCATTTCTTGTCAGAATGGGATTATACTAGTAGGAAGTCAGTAGGTCAATTTTATGTTTATAGCGCTTTACACAGAGAAGTGTTTTGCATTTTACTATATTCCAACTGCAAGTAACATTGTTTGTTCACATTTTGCACAGAAAAAATATAAACACACTGCACCATGACGGAGATGCAAGATTCAAAGTGCCTAAACTGAGTGTCAGTGCTTGAATTCCCCAAATGAGAACGGACAGTGGCCGAGGCTCCACTTTAGCCTGCCGCCAAGTGGACGTCCGCTCGTCCTTCCCAGGTTGCAATGGGCCCAATTAAAATGTCCTTGCGGATTATCACCGCTTAGCTCGCGTATCTTGGAAAACAACTGCGGGACTTGGGCCGCCAGCAGCCAAATATAGGCAAGATGCGCCCGGTCGTTAGCCCGGTCAGATGGTCCCGGTCCGACATGAGAGCAAAAAAAGTGGGGCAGCAGCAGAGCCTCCCCGGTGGACGCTGGACAGCAGCATGCGTGCACACAGGCGCAGATGGCCGGCGCCCTTTCCAGGGTTCAGTGAGCAAAGCCGCACAATGATAGCATTTATTTAGTGGAAATATTATTATTATTATTATCATTATTAATTATTAAAAAACTGAAGTTTATTATTATTATTAAACATTTGACATTACTCAGCTTATCTATTTTATTGTGTTCATTCAAAGAATTGATGAAGTGAATTGAGGAGCTTCACCACAGTCCAAAAAAAAAAAAAAGAACTTTGACAATTTCATGACCACCATTTTCCTCACAGTAACATGTAGATGTCAAATCCATTTTAAATTTCCTAAATGTCACAAGAGGTCAAATTCGACCTCCACTGCACGTAAGGGTTAAACCGTACACGGCCTGTAATTTGCAGGCATAACATTTCAGTAACGTTTGGGAGCATATGAAAGTCATGTAAACATATACGGTATGTGTGATGAGAACACGAGAAGCCTGTCATTAAAATGACGAAAGCTATATTTGAAATAAAAAGCAAGGGCTCTGTGCTGCAACATGCCGCCATCAATCATTCATCAGCCAATGTGGGCGATGAAACAGAGCTAAATTATTGATGAGAACATATTGCCTTCCATGAACCTTTTTTAACCTAATTTCAGCGAGGATTTCTGGCCGCGTGCGGAAAATACTTTTCTTCCCGCCCCGTCACACGTGCGCTCAGCTGCAGTACGGACACGAGAAGCGGCAAGACGCGATGGCGACGCCGTGTCAGGGAAGGCTCGCCGGCGGCCAGCCGGCCACGTGGTGCGGAGGGAGCATCTGCCAATGGCTTGGAGGGGCAAATCAGGAGCTCCCATGGCACCGTCGCTATGCCAGAAATCGGTGGCTTCGGTGCCAGCGGGTCAGGGGGACTTTGAACGTCATCAGATAAACGGGTCGGCGCTATCCAAACCTTCCTGAGAAGGAAGCGCATGGAAACATTTCACCATAGTTTTTGTTTTACTAAGCTATATAAAGCATTTGATATGGCCTAGCTAACAAAATATTAGTTGCTTGATGGATTAGTTTGAGGGAAAAGTGCGGGAAAGCCCTGTTTTGGATTTCGAGGTCATTTGGAGTAAGCGGCAACACGAATTCGAACACGGAACAAAGTAAAGTTTCTTCGGTTGACCTCGCCACAAAGTCGTGGTCAATTTTCGGCAATAAAAAGTCCTCTTGAAGCCACTCGACAGAAAATCCATTTAAGGGCAGAGTGCGACACCACGGTCACACTTATCCAAATTCCAGAGCAGCGCCTCCTCCCAGCTGGTTATCTACAGTGGGCTCACAGAAACCGGGAAGGGGCGGAGGGCTCCATTTGACCACAGGGGAGGCCTGTCAATGGCCCAGATAGTTCTGCTTATTTCTGCTGTGCTTTTCCATATTCAGCAGCAACTGCAGTATGGACCAGGGTTGGGGGGGGGGGGCATAGAGGCCTTCTTTGTTCTTCTTCACCGGGCCAGAGGTTCTCCCAGGGAGAGGCGCCTTGAAGTAGAGCGAGGCGTTAGGTATATTTGAAATGGGGCGTAAACAGGATTAGCCTTATCGGGCACACTTGAGAGGGAACGCGCCCGCAAACACAGTGTACGCTTTTGAAGACGCGGGATGCGCACGAGGAATCGCAAAATGAAACACAAAGAAGTCAAACAAATAGGGCGGCCGCGACGGCGGCCATATTGCAGCGCTCGGACTGCGCTGTTAATCAGCGTTTCTCTTCAAGGCGGTCGGAGGAGGGAGGTGATAAGGAGGGACGCGCTCCATGGCACTGAACACCGAGAGAGCGGGAGAGAGAGCGTGTGCTTCCCCCCGTGGCGCACTGAAGAATGACGGTGATTTTCTGAAAGTTGTTTCTCGCATGTTTCTGAATATCTGATATTGATTATTTTCAGAAGCCCAGCCCTCTTCAGCACCCCCACCCCACCCTCCTCGCAATACGGCGAATGGTGCTAATTTCAAAAAGCTCATCTCCTTCACATACAGTTCAGGAAGTTGATTTATAGACACCGCTCTCAGAGTTAATTGCAGTGCACGACTCAGTCGGGCAAGGGAGGGGAGGGGTGAGGGGGGGGGCTTGCTGAATTGACACCCGGCACAAACAAACAAACAAAAATATTCATACTTCCTGCATTTATTTATCAATGTTTTAGATTGCGCTCTGCCTCCTAAATTCAATAAGAAACAACGTCACTTTATTCCTAGGCTGCCAACAAATCGCGTCTTGGAGGAAATGGAAACGTATATATGCTGTAAGCGCCCATTATGCACACATTCGTCTTAATTATTTGGACATAAAACGCTTTGGTAATGATTTGCACAAGACGCTCGTCAAGTTTGTCAAAAAACACTCATACAGCCAGCGGCGGTGCTATCTGTGTGTGTGTGCGTGTGTGTGTCTGTGTGTTGATTGTCATGCATGCCACCATTTGCATTAGCAGCAGCTTAGTAACAATTTTTTTCTTTGTGTTGCTTACACTAACACTCGTCACCTGTCGGTAATTGTGGAGTTTGGTTGGTGCATAAGACGGATCAGAAGAACCATCACAAAATAAAGAAATAAAGAAATCGACCAGCGCCGCTGTACTCTCGCTGGGAGATAAAAAGCTCCTTTTTATTCGGGCATGAGATCATCAAAATCTTGTCTAAATGTGAGATTTTCTCAGCGGCGTGGAAACACAAGCGGTCAGATGTTTTAAAAGATTAAAACCATCAACAACAACGACAGCCATAAGCAATGACCTCAACCAGCCCCGCAGTCACAGGACACGTGGAAGTCATAAGTGGAGATTGATGACGACTTTGCCCATTTTTTTTCTCTTAATTGATACAGTTAAGAAATACTGTGAATTCCATCTGCTGTGTTGAAATTTGATTACAATTATTGTCACGGTAACGGATGATTTGCCTTTCAGCGGCCTTTTGTGCCATTTTAAAGGTTCAATTTCTGATAACATCGAAGACCAAAAAAAAAAAACAACTTAGTCGCACGTCATAGGGCGGCTGCGGCTAAGCCCGACTCGCGCCGCAGCGGGCGCCGCTCGGCCCAGCTTGCAGACGAGCTTTGAACGGGCGCAAACATGCAAGGAGTCTTGCTTTTGGCTGCCGTCCAAACTTCATCTTGCGTCTTCGGGGAGAACAAGAGGAGAAATGGAACAACTGGTTTTAATGAAACAATTACAAGACACTAATTATTATGTTAATGTTTTGCCGCTATCATCAGGCGCCGCTAACAGCCTCGTGCACCTCCAGCTTCACTGCCAACTGAGTGTGTGTATGTGTGTGTGTGTGTGTGTGCCGTCAGCAAGGTGGCGGCGATGGACGCCGCTACAGCAGGACTGCACATTGGGGGAAACGTGAAAAGAGCCACAAAGCGCTGAGTGTTGTCACAGAATGTCAGGTACATTAATTCCCATAATGCTCAGCACAAATAAATTAGCGGCGCATTGCCAGTGATTCAAAGCCGCCCGCGGCCTGTGTGCGCTCAAGCCTGCGGGCAAAAATGAACAAAGCCAAATCCGGATTCAAACAAACAACAGGTTTCAGGTGTGAAAGATTGTTTTTGTTTATCGCAGTCAAATTATGAAGCGTATAAAACGTTTGTGGTGATAATTCAGCCACGCTAATGGTTCATTTGTGACGTTTGGCAATGACGTGACATCATCTTGAGTAGATTTCCTCAAGAAATGATGAGCTCGAGGAGCGAGCTTCTCATTCCAAAGACGTTTCAACTTCCTTCTGCCTGGTTCCTCTGTCGAACTTCTCGTGTCCTCCGTGTAATTTCTGATGGAAGGTGTTAGCATGTAGCATGTTAGCAAGTAAACAGAAGAACGAGAACCCAGGAAGTTGCAAATAAAGATTTATTTCAGAGAACACTAATGTTTGTTTATTAGTTTCCAAACAACAACCTGGTCTAAAAATGTGAGGAAAATGATGACTGGGGTAAACAACCGAGTGCACGTTGAAGTCACACTTGGCTCGGCACTCAGCCATCAGGTCTCAGCCGCCAGGTTCCGACCGGCTCTCGGTGGGACTACCTGCCTGAATGACGGCTCAATGGCGGCGGGAACAAAGTGGCCGACTGGCGGCTCAAAGAGGTGATTCATAAACGCCGGTCACGAGGTCTTGGCTGGCACTCTTTGATTGAAACCTGTTTGGCGCTAACGGCTAATTTCGTGACATGGTGTCGGTGCACACTGAGCCACTCCCAAAGAAACGCTTTGAACTCTCGGGGGCCCCCAACAATGACACGAATCGGTCTCGGGGGTTGACGGGAGTATGAAGGCTTTGCAAGAGGCCAAAGGGGTTTTCATAACGCTGTCAAATATTTGGACGCATCCCACGGACGACGGGGCAGCTCCTTCCTGGGCCTTGTCGCCTTTCAACAAGGGAACAATTCACTTGAGCATCAAGTCGGCGGGCTCCCTGCAAAAGCTTTTATTAGGAGCCACGGCATGCTGTCACAGCTGTTCCGCTTGGGTTCTTCCCATGGACACCGGGGGATCGCAGGAAGCTCTTCTGAGTTATGTGCCGTCACAGGTTCTTCCGTTCTCTCTCCTCCCAAACTTGTCTCTGACTGAGCTGAGAATTCGTGATATGGAAATTTTGGGTTGATTCATTTTTTTGCAGCACACCGAACTTCTCACAATGTTTCCAATGAGTTGTCTGCGGTATGAATATTCATGCTAAATTAGCCTAGCACTTAGCAGCTAATAGCGGGTATGTCTTCAGCACGGTAATAAGCCTGAGAGGGGATGAAAGAACCCGTGAGCATTCCCTCGTCTGCGGCCTTCTCGGCAGACACAATAGACGACCAGCCGCTCAATTAGTCAGCCATCTTGGAGTGACTGTTGGACAGCTCGAGCTAATTGTTAATCCTGCTTATGAGCGCCGGTCGTGGCAATTCATCATGTAACAAAAGGGCTCTTGGTGAGGCAGCCCCTGCCACCACCGATGTGTACCGGTAACAAATATTTAATCTTCATTTGCGGCACCTTAGCGGCTGCCGCGGCTCTCCCGGATGTTAACTCGGGTGTGTGTGTGAGATCTGGCTAATGTAATGCGGCCCCGCTTGAGCGAGTTCCAGGGGTCAAGTGCCATTCATCACAAGACATGGTCATTTTCTCCTCGACATGCGCGGCAGCTGCCGAGGAGGACGGAGAAAAGGAGGTATTCTTTGAGACGGCCAGTACAATACCGGCTTCACACGGGAGGCGGCGGGGGTGGAAGAGGAACACAAGGTGCCACTGTGTCGGCATTCAAATTTCCAGGCCGAGCGCCGATGCCGTTCACCTCCGCAACCCCACCTCGAGTCATAAGACGAGCAACATTCCTGGGAACGGGAAGTGACACAAAGACCCACCGTGTTCCAGCGTTTTGTCACACTGACTCATTAGGCTACGACCCATAAGTGCTATTTTTTTTTTTTTTTCCCCCCTCGGTGTGTCCTAGCAATGATTAATATCTACGCTGGAGCTCCGTGGAGAATGACCGCGCAAGCAAACAAGCGCGTCTCTTGTTCACAGACAAGAGGAATTCAAAGCTCCCAGGCAATAGAAGCTCATAAAGGCCAAATTGGATAATTTGAGGAAAATGGACAAAGGTCACGTCTCATCTCCATCCATTTTTCGGCCTTAACGATGCTCGTGTAGGTCATTTGATTAGAAGAATGAAGAGTTGCTTCTGACTTGAGCTTCTGAAGTGATCTCCTATGTTCAGGTGTAAGTTACTTCAAGTCACTACCCTGCAGGTAGTTGAGGCAGGTTAGCAAAGGTCAACTGAGGATGGTCAACAACTCGTGTTTGAAACCAGGAGCTTGTTTCTTTGTGGATATTTGACTTTGCCTGGAGGTACTACGTGCCACTTGTGAGCAGCGGCAGACACTGGGGCCTTTTGTCTGGACAATGATGGCAACTATCGGAAATTTCCCCCATCACATGATTCAACGAGGCCTGTGTTTCAGTCCCGGGCCGGCGTTGTTCCGTTCCGCTCTATTCACAGCCTACAACAACGAAGGGGGAAACCCAGAGATGCAGGCCTGTTTTTACTCATGCGCCACGACAACAAACTCCGAAGGATTCATTTAACTCGTCATTACATGGCTTTTACTCGGACACAGCGCCGATTCAGTCTGCTCTCATATTTAAAAATTGGCCATGGTGATCCACTTAAAGTGATTTTTACGACTGTACCTCGGCAGAAGATTTCTTCCTGACAAATCTTATTACGCTCATAGCTGTCTGTGAGAGTCTTTTGTCTATTAAACTGGCTTAAGGTCAAATTGGGGGAACTCAAGAAAGAAGACCCTGAACATGAGGTCACAAGAGTTTGGAAGAAACAACAATGCAATGTGGGAATCAAAATTAAAATAAAATAGGGGAAGAAAAGAAACGTTGACATCGGACGAGTTGTACAAATGAACAAATGTTTTGTCCTCCTTAATTCATTCACTGCCAGCTCAGTTCAAATTGATCTTTGACGTCTATAGCCGTCACTACCAGGCCAGTTCAAATGGATTTTTGACGTCTATAGCCGCAAGTTAAAGGCCTCAACTCGACTTGTGACTGGGAAAATCCCAAGTCTTGTTTACAAGCACTTCTATTATGTTTCCTGTTCCAGATCACATTTTCAAATGAGTCTGATCACTTTAGAACAATTTGCATCAAATCATCAAATCTGGATTTGGTCAAGTAAGATAAAGTCCCTGTTACAAAATGATGAGTTTGCAAAGATTTCAATCTACCAGAAATTTCTTGCCATCTCAAGTATTGTTTTGTTTATAACTTTTCTCTCCGACAGAGTTCACGTCAGGCCAAACAACAACAAAAAACCCAATGTCAATTTAAACAGCAATTTCAGATTGAAAGTTTCTGTCTTTTCTGGTGTTATTTGCCCTGCTTGACTTCATGCAAATTTCCACAACTAATGTTTACAGCAAGGAAGCGCTGTCAGAGCGGATAAAGGAAGGTTACCTGGTGGCTGATAGCTTTCCACCAGCAGATTTATCCACACTGATGTTTTGATGTCACCACCGCATCCTCCGGGCGCTAGCTCCGCTCTCGTAACCAACTGCACCCCAATCAAATCTTTGAAGTAGTCATGTACGCATAAGCGCCGTCTACCTTAATGCTAATAATTAGCGAGTGAAGACGCAGCTCACTGGGATCGCTTCCTCGGGGCTAAACTTGCTTTTCCTGCTTTGATCATCACATTAATTAAAGCTGGCTGCCTTGACAGGGCGTGGCTGAAAAGCAGGTAGGTGTCAGAAGCACCTCGCCCGTCGCAGACACCGGCACCTGGTGCGTGAGCATGCCGGCTGTCAGCGGCCATGCCTTAAGAGTCAGACCACGCTGCTGCTAATTCAAACTGATGTCCCACAAGGGGAGGGGAACGACTCAATCCCAAGATACCCCGATTCGCTCTTCTGGAGGCGGGCGAGGCTTCGGCTTTGCAGCATCTTTGGCCAGAGGAGCAGAGAAGTCATGTTGTCAGACCTCAGTGGCAGCTCGCGTCATCACTCGCGCCTGGGGCAAAAATTAGAAGTGTGTTCTAAGAGATGTGTCAAAAGTGTTCTCGGTCCACATCACAGCAGGGGAAGCATGCGAGGAGGACCCCAACCAAAGTCAAATGCCACAGGGAGTCAGGGGAGAAGCTCACCTATCATTTATTTACATCAAAATGGCTGCCAAGGATGAATAATTACACAAGCGGGCATTCACGCGTCAGCCTGCCGTGTAATTATTCATGTCGGACTTGTTTCGGAGGTCAACACGAGATTGTCACGGCCTCAAAGGTAACCTTGGCCTTGGGTCAAGTCCGAGTAGAAATGGCGAACGTTAAACTCCATCTACCCCTTCGTCCGTCCGTCCATCCGTATGTCCTTCTATCCATCCATCCGTCCATCCATCCATCCATCTTTTACTGCTAATCTTGTGTAGTCTTTACAACTGCCGAAGTCGAAGCAGTTGGATTTACTTTCAGTTTTGACTGAAAGTAAATCCAACTTCGAGGGCACTTCCTGTTTCCGGGAAGGAAGCGGTAAGGTGACGTCATCCAACAGCGCGATAGTTAATGGCTGACCTAGGACGCGTCAAGTTAAAACTTAAAAAGTTAAAACAGTTTTAACAGTTACAGGCCAAAGTGGTATGTATGTTTTACTTTTGTATTTGATGTGTATGTTTTGTAAATCTAAGTTTATATACGTGTTGTCTCACCAGTTCTACGGTGTGGCTGTGATGTTAAAGAATTAAGATCAGTAAACTTCTGTAACAAAGAACTCTCGTCTCTTTAGTAAACAATCTGGCACAGTCTTGAATGAATTGGATATACCGTTTTTTTCCGTGTATAATACGCCCCCATGTATAATACGCACCCTAACAATGGCATGTTGATGCTGGAAAAAAGCCTGTACCCATGTATAATACGCACCCAATTTTTTTTTTTTTTTTTTAATTTTTTTTTTTTTTCTTTTTTTTTTAAGTCCCAATGATCGTCACACACGCAGGGAGGCAATGGGTCCCATTTTTATAGTCTTTGGTATGGTCTTAACTAGGCTGGATGTATTTTTTTTGTTGGCGTTGATTTCTCCGACTGCCCATAAAGGCACCACCGCGATCAGATGAAAAGAGAGGAAAGTGACGTGCGGACATGTGAAAAAGGCGGCTCTGTATGGGAGAGACGTTGAAGAGGAATAATAACACCCTTGGAAACCAAAACTTGCCCCTCGTCGTGACTCGGAGCCGCAACAAATGTTTCGGATTTGTGTAGGGTACATTGTGACAGCAAACGAGCAGGTGATCGAGCAAGCGTCTGATACGAGAGCATTGCGTTCGTATGGAGCGTGTTTGAAGTGAACAGCAGAGACGAAAGGAACAAGGCAAAGTGTTGTGAAATAAAATATTACCTGTAATACGCATTTTGTTATTTGCTGATTGTATTAAGCTATCACATTCATTGTCAGTCAAGAAGAGAAGAGGACTATTATCCCTTCTTTGACGAAATGACCAGAGCACAGTACAAACACACTATTGTTCTTTCGGTATTTATTCAACCCACATTCTTTCACAACATGACAAGAAGAGAACAATACATAAATCAATACTCGTACCAGTACCATGATTTTCTCAAAAAAAAAAAAAAAAAAAAAAAATTTTTTTTAAAAATTTAAAAAAAATTGTACCCATGTATAATGCGCACCCCAGATTTTAGGACAATAAATTAGTTAAATTTTGCGTATTATACACGGAAAAAAACGGTAATCCTAGCTGACTGAGAGAAACCAAATAACATTTTGTTTTATTTGCTTTTGTTTCGTTTCAATTCGTTTTGAGGAAGAAAATCAGACTACCCAGAAATTCAAATCTCAGAATTGTGACTGCGAGGTGCCACATGCTCCTGAATTCAACTTAACACTTACGAAATGACACCGTAATTATTCCAGCTCGAGGCGTCCGACAGATGTTGCGCAACTTCTTTGAATCCCCACTGGGCCTTTGAATCCTCCCTGTGGAATTTGATTCGGAAAATAAAGCAAACCATGTTCATTTCACATGAAACCTGGATTGTGTTTGTTGGACCCACTCGCATGGAAAAATGTGGCTCTGCTTCTATTTGATGAGCGTTTCCTCCACATCCTGGTCCAACACTTTGCACCGCACGGCATTCAGTAGCAATTAGCGTCTTCAATATGTTGAAATGAGCCTACATACCTGTTTAATCACACCCTCTCCGGGCATTCACTCACTCACTCACTCACTCACGCAATCGGAGTCTGAGAACACAAAAGTGTGCCGTCTCAGTAGCCGCTTTTGATCTACATCATTAACGTTTTGGAATCAGAAGTTGACACGCGGCCCGGTTTTGTTGCCGCGCTCCTGGATCCGTTTCTGTGTGGTGGAAGTTGAAGATGTTTGGAAAATTGCTCCGATTACAGCGTTCATGTGCCATTTGATAGCGAGTCCAAGAACAAGGCGCAGGCGCCAAAGCCGACTTGCATCGACAAGAGCTGGCGGAACGGGCGGTCCTTTCATGGACCACATGGTCTCTTTAGCAAGTGGACACATTTTATTGTCATGGTAATGGACTTTTTAATTTCACTCTAAACAGCCTTGCCCCACTAAGCACTTTCGGAAATACTTCAAGATTGTTTATTAGACGGAGCGCTAAGCTTGAGTCCGGTCTGGTTTTGTCTTTATCCGTCGGTTCAATAAATTCTTGGGGTAATGTGACTGGATACGTTTTAAGCTACATCGAGCACAGCGATGGGCACATTGATGACGGCGAGGGCCACAGACGTTTTATTACAAGTTCTGATTTTCTTAAATTGGATCTGAATCGTTTTCCACCTCTGATTCAGATTTTCCACCACTGACTCTGGCAGCCACCGTTCGAATCCCTCATGCCCACTGGCGGGGGAGATTCCAGATAGCGTCCCAAATGGTCTACTTTTTCTTCTTTTGTATTTATTAATTTTTTTTGGGGTCACACACATTCACACCGTCATATGCGGGAATCAAACTCACGGTGTCGGCACACAAGACAGGCAAGTGTACCCCTACACCATAGGTGTCAAAGTCAAGGCCCGGGGGCCAGATACGGGCCCGCCAAATCATTTTATGTGGCCCCTGAAGTCAAATTGTGCATCAACTTCATCTGTCAATACTAACGTTACAAATTGTCTTCACTTTAAAAAAAAATACACATTTTGCTTGCAATTTTTGTTACCGTTGATCTTTTAAAATTATTTGAACATTTTTACGAGTCTGCGGTTTCAAACTTAGTTATTCATCAGTTTGTTGACGGTCGTAATGGCCCTTCGAAGGAATCGTATGACTACGATGCGGCCCGCGACAAAAATGAGTTTGACGCCCCTACACCATCAGCGACTGCCACCAAATGGTCCACTTACTTACTCTATCAAGACCGCTCATCAAATGACACCGTACGTTTCCAAAACACGTCCTCCTTTTTAGCCCGCAGGCACCCCCAGCTGTGCCCACGGGCGGCATTTATGAAAAATCACAAGAAATCAATTTCCTCTCTGGATGGGAAGAACAAAGGCATTCCTTGTGGCAGGCCGCCCTTCCTGTCATCTGCACGCCACAAGTCTGCTAAGCTAATAATAGCAGCCTCTTCCGCCTTTTTACAACTTGATGCTCATCAGGTGACCTGCGAGCATGTCTGCGAGGACTTGAAAGAGAAAAGTCATTCCTGACCGCTCTTTGTGGGTGACGCAGATATGGCTTTTGCTCTTTGAAACTTTTGATTATAGATGTTTGGCTTGATTTTTGAGTCAAACACAAAGAGGTCATGCATGAGGTTACGTTTTTATTTTAAAACAGCCAAAATATACAGTATGGTTTTTTTTTTAATGTGGGGACGACTCAGAACCGAGGCAGATCTAACCAGCCTAAAATAGACTTTTTGCTAGCTTGCTGGGGTTTTTTTTAATCTAAATAAATCAATATAAACTCAATATGAAAATGATTACTTTGCATATCGTTACATAGTTGGAATCACGTCACATTCTCCTATTTTTCTCTCTTCAGCCCTCAGAAGAAAAAAATTAGGAAGGCCCCGGAGATGTTTTTGACCGCAGAGTCATTTGTGCGTCAAACGTTTCAAAAACAAACAGTTTCCACTTGTTCATTCTTACAGTGATAGGCGGGGGAAAAAAAAGTTCATAGAGTACAGTGGCAATATTTCCGTGTAATGGCAAACATACTGAGCCTTCCCGTGTAAACACACAACGCAGCCGTCACCCATCAGCGAGCAGGCCGTGCCATCGCGCGCTAATATCTCGGGGCATCAGCAGCAGAACTAACAAGTTAAGCCCAAACATTGGGTTTGTGCGCTGCTGCCGGCGTGGGGAGGTGAATGCGGGGGTGGGGTGAGGTGGGGGAGGGGGGGGGGGTGTCATGCATACATCAAACAGAGACCGCTGGTCAATATTGGAGTATGGAGAATCAAACATGTTTTTTTTTAAAGGGCGAGGCTTATGCACCAACATCACAGCGCCGGCCTCTGCGGTTCCTGGGGGCCGGATCGCCATTTCTTATTAGAGCCAAAGAAGGCACAAATGTAGATTTCCTGGTGTTGATGCAGTGTCTGCACACGCACAACTGCAAGTGACAACTTTTGAAGCTTGTCGTAAAACCGTAAGACAGAAGGAAGCAGTGCACGACGGGAAGGATCCTCAGTCACTAGTCAGGTTGAGAGAGGAAAACGTTCTCGTCATCTGACGGGCACACAGCAAAACAAACCATCGACAGCCCGTTTGGCTGCATCGTACTTTATTGATTACGCAATACACACTAGCAAGGCAATGTGTGCCTTATAGTCACCAAATTTCTATTCATAAAGCCCACAGAGATTGAAAAGAAAATAATAATCAAATAATGATAATATATATAAATTAGAATAATCAAATAAAATAATATAAAAAAATTAAAATAATAATCAAATAATAATAAAAACAACAAATAATAAAAATAAAAATAATTTTTAAAAAAATTAATCCATATAAAAAATTGTTAACAGGATGACAGGATGATACAGTTTTTGCCTTTGGCATAGTCTGCTCTTGTTTTGGTTTTGAATTTGGTACTGTGACTCAGTTGCTGCTTGCTAAAGGGTGGATCTGGAATTCCTGAAAAATATTGGACTTTTGCTTCATCACCTAGCTATTTAATATGAGAAACAACAACACGATGTAAAAGTAGATCTGGGTCATTGACCATGTCACCTGACATGGGTACAGGCAACATTGTGTGAATGACGACCACTCCCGGGTTTGGTCAGCCCTGATCCATCACGTTGGTCAGCTGTCAAATCTTAGCAATTGTGCTCATCAGCTGCAGGAGGAGACCCACACATAGCTCCCACTCGCGGACAAGGCGCATATCCTGTTACAATGTCAGATGACAGGAAATAGTCCACCGAAGGCGGAGATGAGGAGTATTTTTGGCGTAAGGTGTGATTTGAACCACCTCCTCTCAGTTTACCTTCTGGGAATCTCGTCTATGTCGGACATGTGAATCCCGAGCAACAAAGAACACGTCAAAGGTATCGGCTCATTTCTCCAACCCGGTTTTGAAGTCATACATAAATCATGAAGCCCATTCAGCAAAAAAGTACTTGAAAATGTGTTTCATGTTCAGTCCGTGTTAACATTCCCGCCCCGCCAGGTAAGCGAGACGAACTCTATCAAAGGCGGGTTGCTACGTTTGACACATCTGAAGCTCATACTCTGACTTTTGGTTATTTCCCCGATTTCCCGCACTTTTGTTCCGGTTTGCGAGGCATCAATGGAAGCCTTCGCCGCCTCCGCCGCCGCCGCCTCTCCTGTCACGCCAAATGGTGTTTTACAGCATCTGTTCATTATAGATGGCCAACATGATGGATATGGTCATAATATTAATGTAAGACTGACACGGCGGGGACATGAATCATGGCCGACTTTATTTCCAAGCCGGCCCCGCACTAAAAAGTGATCTATAAATGTCAGCATTATAAAGCACATTTGACAGTGCATTGGCTCTGTTATCAGCCAGCACTTATTTAGCCGTGCGTCTTGTTCCGGTGGCAGCTGGCAGCGACGCGGCCACCGGCGCTCTTCTTCAGGTACGGCGGGGCCTGTGGCAACCCAACACTTGGAAATGGAAAACCTTCCATCATGTTGAATGTTCATTTCCCCCCACACGCGCGTGATGTACGGCTTTGCGCCTTCCGCCAGGACATTTTGAAACGCATATTGGATTGCTGATCGTTTGACTTTGCGATCTGATACATTTGTTGGACGTAATAGGATGTAAACAGTTCGGGCCGTTGAATGTTTGTATTGTTATGACTGTATCATGTAGTATTACTTTCTCATTTATTTATTTATTCACTCACTTTATTGATTTGATTTTATTTTTATTACTTTTAGAATGTCTGTCTTGTCATGATTGTATCATGTAGTATTACGTTTTGCATATGAGGGAAAAATTACATTACACACAAATGAGAAATTGAGTTTATTACAAACACCAATAACTATTTTGACTACGGTTTCGAGCATTATTTTACTCCAATGTAAAAAAAATTCTGACCTTATGAGGACAGACTCATGAAGTACCACGGTGAGGAAGACGTGCACACCACTTGTGCATGGTGCTGTCATCGGTACCGATATTTTTGTTTTGCTTTAGTTTCCAGCGCTTTTGCTCGAATTTCTTTTTCTGTCCTTCGTTCCTCATTTCTTTTTTATACGTCTTTCCAATATTCTTTATTTATTTGACGGATTTGAAGTGGCCAATCACTGGCCAAGCCAGTTGATCGAAAGCCACCCGTATGGCGGTTCTTTTATTATTGTTAATTCAGAATACTCAAATATTATGAAATATAAAACCAAAAATTAAATAAAAGTAAAACCAAAATGAAATGGAGGAAGCAAAATAAACACATGGGGGGAAAAAAAGTTTTTAGTTTTCTCTATTGTGAGACAGAGACCCCCCACCCCACCCCAGGGAACTTGGGGCATAGATGGACATTGTGAACAAGTTATTATTTATGTATTTTAGGATTATTCTGCAACATAAAATTTGTGCACGTGTGATATTATTACATACCATTTGTACAGTATGCCTGGTTGCACGTATTTATGGATAATTTACAGTACGTAAGGTAATATTGAAGTTGTAGCATTTTCATTTCTTTCCTTTTGTACTGTTCAAAATAAAGTTCAATCAAATTTCAATCTTTTTTATTCTTTATGCAATCATTTTGTTGTGGCTTTTTGGTGTACGGATAGTCTCACTGGTAAGGAGCAAAACGTCTTGAGCTGGAACGCTTTTGGATTCATGCACTTATGAACCAATAATGTGTGTGTGTGTGTGTGTGTGTGTGTGTGTGTGTGTGTGTGTGTGTGTGTGTGTGTGTGTGGTGTGTTTGTGTGCGTGTGCGTGTGTGTAAAAGAGAGAGAGAGCGAGAGAGAGCGACCACTGGCCTGCAGCCGTGCTAAAACAATCATCCGATACTTTTGCAAGTGATGTAAATGACGAGTGTTTGCTGGTATGTAGTCTATAATTACACGTCACGTAACCCCCCCCCCCCCCCCAACAAGCATCCCTCCCTCCCTCCTCTCCCCTTCTCCCTCCCTCCTCCTCTTGACGGGGTGTTGCCATTCTGTTTCCAGCTCGGCCCGTTTGGAAGACGACTGCTGCTCCCTGCAGTTTGAACGCAGCCTCTCACTGCCGTGCTCACTTTTCAGCGAACAAACACAATTTATTTTTTATTTGCTCTAACAGTTTTTTTTTGTGGTTTTTTTAAATCTGTCAACAAATATGCCCTGTGACTATTCTGGCAAAATAGGAATACTGGAATCCAGCATTCATACAGTAGGTCACACTCGGCTGTAGATTTGCTTTTGTAAAATCTGAAAAAGAAAGAAATAATTAGTGTGTGCGTTCACGATCGGTATTTTCCCTTATTTGCTATTTCTAAGTTTGAAAACAAACAAACATGGCTTCGCAATACTGATAATGCAGCGTGGAACAAAATAAATACCGAATTGATTAAAGCATGAGTTGAATTTAATCAAATAAAAGTATTCCTCAGAATGGGAAGATGTTTCCTTCAAATTATTTTTGCTTCAGACTAACATTATACATTTTTTATTGAGCCTTTTATCATCTCTCCTCCACCTTTTAAAGGTGCTGTTGGCTTTTAGTGTATCAATCCAAGTGAGTATTTTTCATTTGTTGCTATTCTGCGAATGACTGGCCTTAGGCCGGTCCAGACCTGACCCCGCCTCTCACCTCAAGTCGGCTGGGATCGACTCCAATTATAGGCAACACAAATGAGAACGAGCGGTCTAGAAAATGGAAGGAAGCATTTGTTCGCATTATGTTAAATCGGAAAAAAAAAAATCTCATGTTTGTTTAGGGAGAGCACACATGAATATGAATGATTTCATCACAAGGCTGCGACATGAAAAGAAAGAGGTGGGATGATCAAAGTGTTACAGTTGATGAATTATTGCTAATTAAAGGCGGAAATTAGACACTATGGTCCTTTTGGGTCATAGTGACCTATGACCTTTGCACAAACAAGCTGTATTCTTTTATTCGAGTTTATGCAATTCGACATTTATATTAGTTTCATCGTAAATTTTACCAACTGCAATAATGACGTTTGTTCTATTTCTGTATTTAAAAAAAAAGACTTGATTCATATTTTTGCATACCTTAAATATTATAAGTCTGCTTGACTTTGTGATGCCTGCTGAGTTAATTATTCTGAAGAATTTGAATCCCGAACCATGAAATGCACCAATCTCATCTCTTGATTACCTTTTCAAGACATATTTTACGGAATTAATTAGCATTAGCATATGTCCTGAGTAAGCTAACGGCAGCGTGAGCCGGTTGACCTTTCTTCCCGTCGGGGCACCGTGCGGTCGATCCAGCTCAACTTTGTTTGCGCGATGAAAGTGAGCCACAGATGAATGTAGTACGTTGAATTCGACTTCCTCTTGCAGATGATTAGTGTTGCTGCAGGGGAGATGAGATGCTTTGACTTATCTCTGGCAGCCTGAAGTGAAGCGGCGCTCTCTAATCTGATTGGGCGCGTTCCCCCGAATCGAGGGCAATGGCAAAACAAAAGATCACCAATCAGATAGCGGGGCTCCCGCTGAAGTGGCTGGCACGCCATGAATGCTTTGCCCTGTCATGTGCGCTAGTATCTCGCAGCGAGATTCCCCGTGTCGCTTTTATGTGTTAATCGCCGGCGCTCAGTGCGGCCATTGTGTCGTCGTCATCGCCGGGGGAGCCAAAGTGCAAAAAAAAAAAAAAAAAAAAAGAAGAGTTGAATGCAAGGAGTGCCGGCACAGTTTCACACAAACCCGCCCTTCCAAGAGTGTAATGTGGAGAAGTGCTTGGAAATTTACATTGAGCACCTGTGTGACTTATGTAATAGACGAGTGAGCGGTGTCCAAACTAGGGCCCGGAAGCCATTTGCGGCCCTTTTGTTTGTAGAATCGTCGGATTTTTAAAATGCACAATTGACACTGCCTTTGTTGTTACAACGGTGTGTATTTTAGAATGGTCCTCCAAGACTGATAGGTTGGTTTCATGTTTTTAATGGATTAAAGGGGAAGAATATCAAAGTGGCCTTTAGCTCCTATCGTTTTTTTTGTATGCAGCCGCTGGATGAAAACGTTTGGAGTAAAAAGACCGTTACATAACGTTTGCAACAATAGGCGAGGGGAGGGCAAGGCAAGTTTATTTCTATCACACATTTCATACACAAGACACCTAAATGTGTCTCACACATACAAAACGACAAAAGAACAGAAAAAAAATTGAAATGCGGAGAACAAAAGTAGTTTATTAAAATGTTTTTTTTACTGTGCTTTCAAATGTCTTGAATTCAGTCCTTTTTTGGTTGTAGTTTGTTTGTTTGCTTTTAATTGTCTTCAAATGTTGTGTTTAAATGTATATGTGGCAAAGCACAATTAAATGTCTCTGAAATATAAATAAGTAAAGAAAGTCCAAATTTAACAAGGGACAATTTTGTTATTGTAATGTTAAACTTTTATTCTGGAATAGACTGCTTTATTCTATTCTACCATGAGATGGATCTTTTTTATCCCACCGTACTGGAGAAATAGATATGTAGATAACTCATTCCATGAGGGAAATTTAATTGTCCCAGCAGCAATATTCACACATACAGTATACACACGTATTACTAATATAGAAACAACCAACAAATTAAAAACAAATAGGAAACGCATTGCAAAGGACTTGGAATAAAAGATATTTAAACCTAATCAAAGAAAAAAAAAGAAGATTAAGCTGTTGCTTGTTGGAATGTGTTGAGCAATAAATGGAGTCTAATTATGCAAGAGCAATATTTGTACAATCAATGCAAAGTGGAAAGTATGCTACAAAGATGAATTATAATTTTGTACAGTATATGGATGTTGATACGCACAATTTGTTTATTGTACATAACATATAATAAGAATTATGAAGGATATAAACATGTACAGTAGCATGAGCAGTGTGTAGCATACATGCTCCTTCCATCTTATATTTCAGAACCTGGACAGCAGGTTTTATGATCTAGGCTTCATTGCCTTTTATTTTTCCAGAACATGTGCACTTGAGCTTCCGTTTTGGCAAGAAAGCAGAGACCTGGCGGAAGGACGGCGGCGTCCAGGCGTAAACAGCGGTGAGGAGAGAACATGTTGTCGCCCGTGTCTAACATCTGACCTGGCCGAAAACCCGCGGCGAGTAGCGCAGCTGAACAGGAGGCCGTCTGGGAGAGGGGGATGGCAGGCATGGCGGGCATGCCAGGCATGGCGGGCATGGCGGGCTTGGCTGCTCGCCGCGTCCCATTGGCCAGACGGCTGAACTATTGCAGTGGGAGGGAAGGGGGGGGGGGGGGGTAGAGCAGTTTGTGTGTGTCATACATGACACAATCATCAGGGGTACAGTTGACCGTTACTTAGAGTAGCCCCCTCTTTTGTCTCCTTGGCCCAGAAAACAGTTGGCAAAAAAAAAAAGTGAGATGGAACATGGGACTTATTACACTCCATATTAAGTAAATACAGTGACTCCTCATTTATTGCAAAGGATAAAACTGTTTTGATAATTTTACTCTCCCACCCGCTTTAAAAGCAGTTTAACTCATTAAAACACAGTTTTAAGTTATTCCTCAATCCTTCATTATGAAGAAATGCAAAATACATATTCAATTTAAATAAACAATTAAATTAATTTAATATCACTTTGGGGAAACAAAAAGAGCCAAATCATGCTTGTTTCAATTTATTATTTGTCACTTCTACTTTAAATTTGAGATACAGCATAAGACAAGAGATGTAAACATTGTGGCTATCTTAATGCTCACATATAATTCCAAACAAACAAAGTTTGGCTAATGACATAGTGCAAAAAAAGCCTTGAAAATGATTGCCTAAATATCCATAATGTGGTGGGGCTGCAAAAAGATGAAAATACATTCACCCCTACATGCTTTAACATGAAACTGAATTTCACGCTAGCTACAGATTTGCTGTGTTTGTGTGTCAGCAGTGGGCGGCCCCGCCCGTCCTGGTCCGGCTCCATCCAATCGGGCACTGATGTGCGGGGGCTGCCCTGACAGATGGCAGCCTGACCTGGGAGACAAGCCCCCCTGGTCAAGAAGCTTCAGCAGGCTGCAGATGACAGGTAGACGACAAAAACAAAGCCAAATGGGTTTGTTGTTTTTTTTTCTTATGACTCTTCCCAGGTGTGATTACGCTCCAGTTGAAAAAGCAAATAACTCAGACTGTCTCCAGGTGGGTTTGACAATATTTGCTTTCTTTTGATAGCAACAATATGGAATATGACATTTGTTTTTACAGGATTTGGTGCACCCATTTCATAACATGCCACTTTGTCATATTCCAGCCATGTAATCCCGCCGAGCGGGCTGGCCAAGCGTACGCGGCGCGCCGTTCAGATGTGTCCCGCCGCTCGGAGCCCAGTTGTAATCCCGCATTAAACCAGCGTGAGACCTAATTGAAATAATCCCCGCCGACCGGCGCCGGCTTCAGCCGTTGCCAGTTTGCGTGATGGGTCCAGTTTAACCCGCCGTGTGACTCTGACCTTTCCCTCACTGCTCGCTGGGACCATCTGAACTCAACCCAGCAAGGACATCTGGTCCGATAGCGGGGAGGTGGTTTGTTTCGCCCGGCTGGTCCCGGAGGTCCGCGAAAGACTGTCGCACTTGCTGGAAATGAGCAACGTTTATGTAGATGTTTTTACATATTCCTGCAAACATGTCAAACAGAAGAAGATCTCGGTGTTCTAGGGCAGAGGAGACAAAAACACTTCTTATAAAAAAACAATCCAAAAAAAAAAAAAGATGGGGCCAGTCCAGCCCGTTTACGGATGTAAATAATGGCCGCTCTTGTCTATTTCTCTATATAAACCAAACGTATTCTGCTCAAATACACAAAGTTGAGCTCGTAAACTTTCGGGCTAAAATGACTCCAATGTGTTATTTGGGCTTTTAAACACATTCAGCATGTTTATACAGCCTCACCTGAGTTATTGTCTCTCTGCATCTGCAAAGCATGCTAGCTAACGGTGCACGTGCGCGCGTTCGTTCGTTCGTTGGACTTGAGCGGTGTCCAACACGTGAGAGGTGGCGGTTACGTCAAAGCTGGAAAAAAAAGTCTTCTTCTCCTCTTCCTCTTCTCACCATTGCTTCGTGCAATTATTGATCTTATTCAAACACTTTTCAAGGTGTCTTAATTACTTGCAAAGAAGCGTCGCCTTGGCGTGCAGACAACACAAATAAGTTGATTTGCATTTCTGTGTTGTGAGTGTTTTGGCAGCGCGGCGCCGGTCCAGATTGTAACCCCCGTTTCTGCCTCCAAGAAGCTGCCTTGGAGGAGCGTCCACGGAGGGATTTGGGATTTAGTGGGAAGGTAAGTGTGACTACAAGCTTTGGCTCGCCATCTGCTCCCCAGCAGAGTGGAGGCCAACCTGTGCAGCCTGCAGCAAAGACCTGAGCGCCACGCTCGCCAACCTGGCGCCTGTGGCCGCAGTGTCCGACAGTCTGCTGATTAGCTGTAAGAAGCGCTCCATATGTAGCAAAGTTCTGCTGCTCGGTCTGCCGCTCTTCCTCTCTCACCTCCTCGCCGCATTAAATAAATATGGACGTATGGAAGTTTATCTGGAGCCCGGAGGGCATCTGGCAACATGGCGACCTGCCTGCAGCTCCTTCTCACCTCTGACTGGGTTCCCAGCCAGGCACGGAAGGCAAGATGAAGAAAGAACCCTGGCTCTTCCTCCTCTTCCTCCCTCCGATTGCCTGGCAGCGCGGCGAGACAGATGACGGGGGCTCGTGGCCGCCTGATCACCCCTGGGTGGCTCGCGTCTCATTCATCTGGTGGCAGCGGGAGGACAAGGAGGAGGAGGAAGGGGAGGCCCGTGTTCCCGAGGAGCGAGAGGAGTGTCAGAGGAGGGAAAACAAGAAACATGAAGCTTGTTATTAAAGCAGCAGCGACGTTTATTAATTATTCATGCTGAATGTGCAGCACTCAGGTGAGCGCTGACAGAGCGACTCATTTCACAGCTTAATGACGGCCAGGCGGCTTGAGCAGGCGATTAAAGCGCGGAATAAATCACTAATGGAGGCGGCGGCGGCGGCGGCGGCGGCGGCTTAAATCCGTCTTCCTTTGTGTTTACTTGTTTGCGTGTGTTTTATTGCGCTGCCTTGCTCGGAGGCAAACACCTCACCGTAACCTCGCCGCCGACGCCAAACCATCAACAGAGACTTGATCGGTGGATTCATCCCGATAATTTTCTTCAAGCGGAATCACGTCATCGCTCGGCCGCCGTCCGATTATCCCGCTCGGGCGCCGCGCGTCTATTTGTCTGCTCGCACACAAAAACACTTTGCCATAATAAGAATTGATGCACTCGCAGGAATTTGGAGAAGACCATAAACATGAAGTCAGCTCGGCGGGAAGCCGAAGGCCGCGCCGCGTTTATTTAATGCGCGCGCATAAATGTCTGTTCTCCCTTCGCCATCGCTCTCAGGCTGACAGCGCACGAGGAGCTTGTTCCTGCCCGCACATCCATATTCTCTCTGCGGGCGGCAAAAGCATGTTTGCTTGTTTCTCGTCACGCGTACGCAACCATCGATTACTTCCCGAATCGCGCACTCGACGTCCGGCCCGTTGTAACCAATCGAGAGTGATTGTTTGCCGCTAACGGCCTCTTTGAAGAAAATAATAGTAGCTGCTCCCCCAAAATTTTACAAACAATAAAAGGA